>NC_081183.1:179298987-179598987 GCF_029867415.1 Vicia villosa
GAAAATTTCTCTAAATCTTTGGAAAAATCATGTTTTTATGGAAAAAAATGGGTTTTTTTTTTTTTGAATGTATGAATGCGTGGATGCATGAATGCCACATATTCAAACATGGTAAAACAGACATGGTAATGGTAACGCAAACATGGTACACAAACATGGTAATTCAAACATAGTACACACAGGTTCAAAGGTCCAGCGTCACGAGCATGAGGTCAGAGAACCAAATAGGGATAGATCTAGTTAATCACCTGTACAACATGTTCTACTGATACGTCAGAGTCTACATTTTTCTTTCGGATATTACCGGCTTTCACAACTAAACTGATGAGCCAGAAATATTCTCAAGAAAAACTCGTCTGAGTGTGGTTCTCCGCATGACAACTATCCAAGTCTTCACCTGGATCGTTTCTGCACCACGTCCTAATAAGGCCAGGATGGGTTGGGGTTCTACGGTCTCTCAGCTTCTACAGTTCAATGCGGCAATAATGTCTTCGCTACGAAAGCATGCTAAACATATATTACCAACAAGGAACCTCCACTGAGCGGAAGGATTCTCAAGTGCGCCTGCACATGACTATACCCTCCACCTAATTTCTTATGTGTACTTAATCCGGGTTAGGATTTGTCCATAATGTATCACTTGTAACAGAACCACACAAGTAACAGAACCAAAGAATCACACATATAACAAAAATTAAAATAAAAACAATAATTAGAAATAACCCTTCCTTTGGAAACAATAAAAAGATGGTCCCCAGTGAAGTCGCCATTTTTCTGTCGCGGGCGAAAAACCGTTTTGTTCCTCTTTTTTGTGGATGAGACACCTGATGCCTTCTTTGGGCTCGAGTGCTCAAAAAATGATTTTTCTTTTGTACCGACCAAACTTTTTATTATTTCCAAAGGAGGAAAAGGAAAAAAGCTGCAATAACCTAAAAGTGGGGGGAGATCTTGGGTAAGAGGGTTGGTTATACGAAGGGAAGGTATTAGCACCCAACGTATCTGTAGTACTCTACAGGGTTCTTTATTGTTTTTTATTCTATGCTACGGTGAAGGTTCTGTTGTGAAATAGGTGGGACCTAAGGTGTTTGTTTGATTATGCTCGCAAAGATCATCGCGATCCTCTGCATACATATCCCTTAGAGGGAATCAGAGCATCTGTAGCTCGGGGTCTACGGGTGCTAAGGTTTGAATGGTTTTTTTTTTGTTTTGTTTTGCTCGCCAAGGATCGACCTTGTGCCTACGTATTCTCAAAGGGATGTTGAGAAAGTCAGAGCAATCGTAGTTCCCACTTATGCTAGTGGAAGCAAAGGAAAATAGACAAATGTCGTCTAAATGCTAGATGTATCTAATCTATATCATCACATACATCTGTTTGATTTGTTTGAAAATCTTTTCATTATAAGCCCGGGGCCATGCCACTTAGGGTGCTTAGAATGATAAAGATGTTTTTGTGTTTAACCAGCCTTGTGGCAAAAGTTTCAATGAAGTCAGCCTTGTGACAAAAACTTTGATTAATCAGCCAGCCTTGTGACAAAAACTTTGATTAATCATCCAGTACGGTGGTAAAACAGTTTGATTGATTAGCCAGCCTTGTGGCAAAAAGAAAGTTGGATTGATTAGCCAGCCTTGTGGCAAAAAAGTTTGATTGATTGATTGATTGTTTGTGATGATATAAAAGAGATACTCCTAGCATAGAGATGAAAAATGTCTAATCTCCTAGGGTATTTGATTTGGATATTGGGGATGCTTATAAGAAGCCCGTGGGTCCTTGTACGAAGCCCAAGAGGAGGCTATCCGAGGGTCCTTGCATTGTAAGCCCAAGAGGAGGCTATGGGAGGGACAATCCAGGGTCCTTGCATTGTAAGCCCAAGAGGAGGCTATGGGAGGGTCACTCGTTTGTACAAAGCCCAAGGGGAGGCATGGTATAGTTGGTTTGAGCTCTTAGAGCGATTTCACCGGGAAACCATACTCTATGTCCTAACCTAAACTAGTGGATATTCTTTGCACGAAGCCCAATAGGAGGCTATGGGGAACCTAGTGTTGTACTAAGTTGAATAAGCATATAACACAATCACAAGTATGAACAAGTACAAACAAACATGAACAAGTATGAACAGGTTATGAATAAGCATATATATATGACAAAGTGTGTGTATATAATGGAGTTTATGAAGGAAATATACCTGTAAGCATGATCCATTTGTATACACAGGGCTCGGGACTCATACTCGAGGAGAGGTCCACTTGAATTTATTCAGAGCTATGTAAACAGGTATTTACAAAGGGGCTTGGGACTTATACCTACATGGAGGCCCATGGTATTTTTGGGAAGATTTAAAGAAACCTTCATTTTTGGTTTGTTATTCAAAGTTAAAAATCAAACTGATCGAGATATGTACAAAACGGTGTGTACAATGAAATACCTAATTTCATGTACATGAATGGGTATGTACAAAAGGGCTTGGGACTTATACCTACGTGGAGGCCCGTGTTATATTGAAAAGTTTTGAAGTTTCTTTGAAGTTTTGTTGTTTTGAAAATGATTTGAAAATTGTTTGAAAAGATTTTTGTTTTGAAGTTTTATTGTTTAAAAAAAACTGTACAAAAAGAAAAGAAGTGGGACTTACACTCTCTAATATTCGAGAGGCCCCACATCGTTTTGAAAATCAATTGATCAATTAAAAAGATTTAATCAATAGTTTCAAAAAGAAATGGTTTATTGTTTTGAAAAGAATGATCGTTTGTTTTAAAACAATTTGAATTTGACAAAAGTCAACTTAATTAAGTAAAAATCAAATTTTAATGCTTAATTAAGACCTAAAAAATTAGGGTTTGATCACAAAAATATTTACAAGTGATTAGGTTTGAAAAATCAAATGAAAAACAAAATTTAAAGTATTAAAAAACACTTAAAAACATGTCATTTTAAACCTATTTAAAAATGTATTAAATAAATATTTTTTGGTGATTTTTTTTGGTATTCATAAAATACATATATTAAATGAGAAGTGTACAAAAAATGAAATTAAAATGAGTTAATTTGATTGGTTAAATTAAATGATGAAGTTGTTAAAAAAATGAAGAAAATAAGTGGTAAAAAATTGGGTTTTGTCTTTACAAGGGTTTGAACCCACGCCCTTATACTTACCAGCCAAAACAACAACCAACTGAGCTGCGCGCGCAGCTTGTTAATAATACACACTCATTTGATTATATTTAAAACTAACAATTTGAAAATTCTGAACAGAAAATGGCGCCAAGAACACCATCCCCATTTGATTTTGAAAATTATGAAAACTGAACCAAATTGATCAAGTGAAGGGTCTAACTCACTCGTTTTTTCACAAGGATCATGATGGTACCATTTAATTTCATTTATTTTAACTCTAAGGCCACTGATTCTCTGATGAACACGAAGAACCCTAATATGACAAATCATTGTGAAATCGTGTATGATCATGATATGATGCAATTGATTGAGGGTTAATGATCCTCATAGGTGCAGAAACAAGATGGTATGTTCATATTTCATTTATGATGCATGGAGAATAGAGTTTGAAGTTCAAGTGTACTTACCTCAAAAATGGTAAAACTGGAAATCGAATTCTTCAGTAGAGGTGTTACAGAAGTTGTTGCTCAATCTGAACAGCTTCAATGATGATTATAGAACATGTCTGGATGCTTGGAACCATCTGAATTCATCTGTGCTAAGCTGTGGTACCCGATCTGCATAACCTAGGAGTGTGAATCGAATTTGAAGATTATGAGGTTACAGATCATATGTGAGTGCTTGGATAGCTCATATGTGATGTATATGAGGTGTTGGAAGTGAAAATTTGATGGATGCACGAGTGGATTTTGTTTTGGCAAGTTTTGGCTCACTTTGTGCATAAATGGAGGTTGAAGAGTGATTATGTGTTTTGGGTGTTTTTGGGGTGTGTGAGTGGATCAAACACATCATATATGACATTTAGAAGTTGTGGGAAGCATCACTTTGTTCAGAATTTGCAAGGTTTGGAGGTTGAGTTTTCTACCTCACTTTGAAACACATGACTTGTAATTCAAGAAAGAAGAGAGAAAACCTATAATTGTGAGGTTTTGGTGTGAATTGAAGAGTGATTTGAATCTCTATTTATAGGCCAAAGTTTCTGAATGAAGAGCTCTTGCAAGTTGATCAAGAATGATGACTTGGCTTAAGAGATAAAATGGCATCTTTTGCATTTAATGCATATGGTTAAAAGTAACTAAACCATGGTTATTTTCCAAGCTTCTTATCTCTTTCCATTCTGATCTCAAACCAGAAAATATCTATCAATTATTGCATTGGTGTGTCATCACTTGGATCATTGGCCATATAGTATAGAAACTTAGTGAAAATGGCTTGAAATTTCAAGTGAAAAGTTCACTAATGTCAAAATTCAAAACCATAGCTATGCTCCATATTTTTTCATGCTCTTGGACATTTTGAAAAGCTCATATTACACACTTCAAAACCCTAGTTTAAAGTTTCTTCAAGACCTTTAAGGAAATGGGTGAAAAAGATCCATGAACTTTGAAGAAAATGAGATTTCAAGTGAAACTTTCAAAAAGTACCAACTTTGAAGCACCATATCTCTTAAATGGTTGATCTTATGGAAAAAATTTATATGTGTCAAAGTTGTTTATTGGATCAAAATCTACAACTTTCATGTTGGAAGTTTTTTTCAGTTTGTAGGTGAAATTTTGAGAAATTCCCTTCCAAAGTTTGGAAAAAACCATTGAAAAACACTTAGAAATTTTTCTAAGTATGAAAAGTCAAACTTTTGACTTTTGATTCTTGATTGATTTTCTTGATTTTTCTTGATCAAATGACTTCTCATATCATATATTGATGATTCAAAACTTCAAAAGTCATGGTTGACCAAAATTCCCCAAAAGTCAATGGTGATCTTGTACAGTTGACTTTTTCAGACGAATCGCGTTTCTGGAGATTTCAAATGAAACAAGCTATCCTCATCAAATGAATAGTATGAATGGATCATATTGAAGCATTTGAGGATATTGAATCATGATTTGAGTTGTGGCACCATGTCCTGATTAAAAAGTCAGTGGTTCAGTGAATTAGGTCAAAAACCCTAATTGTCGACCTGATGAAATTGATGACTGTGGATCTTGAATTGAGATGTAATTTCCATTGTATATTGTCATAGGGATTATTTGAGGATGATTGAAACCTTTGATTGACTTCCTGGGGGTTTTTAGGGTTTCCCAAATGTGATCCCTGATTTCAGTCCCTGATAGTTCAAAAACCCTGATCTGAGGATTTGTCTGATCAATCTTTGTATAGGAGATGTTCTGAGCCAATGGATTAGGTCAAAATGATGTACTTGGGGTTTTGAGGTCATGTCCCAAGTCATTAGGTCAAATCCTGAGCAAAAGTCAGGAGTATGCTATCTTCAGTCAAAACCCTAATCTGATCGATTCAGAGCCTCTGAGCCTGTTGAGATGGATTTCTGAGGACCAAATGTTGATTGTAGATGAAGATGATTCATTTGAGATGAAGGGAGAACAAAACCCTAATTGATTGTTACTTGTACTGATGAGTGATTTCCAGATTAAACCCTACTGAGTCACAAGTAGCAAACACAAGCTATGCAATTTGTTAGAGATGCAGATGATGCATATGCAATGATATGAGGTGGTATCTTAGGTCAAAAATTGGGGTATGACAAGCGGTACCTTCATGAGTTTCTACAAGAGTATCCCAAATTTCCTTTGATGTTGTACATGTTGATATTCGGAAGAATTCATCCATACTAAGAGCACCATGAAGAAGACTGATCGCCTTTTTGTCAGCAAGAACCCTTTTTCTATCATTATCATCCCATGACGCTTTAGGTTTCTCCGATCCAACACCATTAACGACCGTTGTAGGAACATGAGGACCTTGTAGGACAGCTTCCCAAACTTCTTCTCCTTGTGCTTCTAGATGAGCCTTCATTTGGATTTTCCAAAAGTCAAAATATTCACCACAAAACAATGGAGGCTTGTTGTTAGAGCCACCATCTTTGAAAACCGGTCTTTGATTTGCGGAAGCCATTCTGGATCTTTAGGAACAAGTTACCTATAACTTGCTCTGATGCCAAATGTAAGTATAAGATTGCGCCTAAGAGGGGGGGGGTGAATTAGGCTTTCAAAAATTTAATCGGTTTTATGAGAATACTTCTAATAATTTTTGGTTAAGTGTTTGAAGGTTTTGTAAGGTTCTTTTCTTTTCTTTGGTAATGGTGATGAATGTAATAAAGTGCGGAAAAAGTAAAGAACGCAACGATATATACTGGTTCCCCTCACAATCCGAGAGTACTCCAGTCCCCTTTCAAACACGAAAGAGATTTCACTATAGTTAGAATTATTGTACAAGCCTATGCCTACTATCTAACCTATAGGGTGATCAAAGGTTCTTAACACCTTTAAGATCAATCAACACTAATGTGAATGAAGAACAATCCTCTTCAAACACACCACTTACTTCCAACAATCCTGGATAGTAAGGAGATAATTTTCTTTGAATTTTTACAAGAGATTTAGATGAAGTTTGTATAGCACTATCAATCTTGGATTGATCTTCTTCTTCAAATAAACAATTCTCAAACTGAATATAAGTGTTCACAATAATGTATGCATGAAACTTTGAATGAATTCTCTATGAAAATGTGTGTAGAAAGTTTCATATAAAAATTCTGGTTTGTGGACACTTGGAAATAATGAAATTTATGAGTATGAATTGTTAATGAAGAAGGTGAATAATGATTTTGAAATATGTAGAATTTATAGTGTGTTAAACACCTCTTTGAATGGTTATTTTTCCATGAACCAATGCAATGATCAAGTGGTATGAAAAAGAATTCGTTTGAATAAGATCATGCAATGAAAAAACACACTGGTTCAGTAGGAACCGGTTCCTGCCTGGGACAACCCGGTTCCTGCTGAACGTTACAGCAGAAAATTTGAATTTTGAACGTGGGAACCGGTTCCTGCATAGGGACAACCCGGTTCCCCATAGTAAACCACAGAATGCTGAAAATTGAGAATGCTGGGAACCGGTTCCCCCATAGGGACAACCCGGTTCCTAAAACCTTTATTTTGAATTTTAACTTTGAAAAAGGTTTTAAATGAACTTTTGAAAGATGATACTTTGTAGTATGTTTATGATATGCATGGAAATATATTTGTGAACAATTATATGTCAAAGTGAGTATTGTTTATACCTTTGACATTTTAGCTTGATCCTTGAATCTTCACAAATTCTTCAAGACTTTGAAAAGATGTATTTTTGCTTGATACTTGAAATTCTTTTTGCACATCCTTTATAAAAGCTTGATGTCCATATTGTCTTCATCAAAACACACTATGCTTGAGAAGCTTGCATTTACAGTACTGACACGGTCAATGCTCGAAGATCTAATTCATTTACCACGAACGGTACTGACACGATCAAGCGATCAGAGGCCTAATTCTATCATCACGAACGGTGTGGACACGATCACTGGCCTTCCCAGTCTAATTCAGTCACTACGAACGGTGCTGACACGACAATAGAATCTAATTCTATCATCACGAACGATGAAGACACGATTATCTCTTCAGATCTAATTCTATCATCACAAATGGTGTAGACACGATCATCTTTCCAAGATCTAATTCAAGTATCACGAACGATACTGACACGATCAATTCCCAAGGATCTAATTCATTTACCACGAACGGTAATGACACGGTCAACGCGCAAACAACATCTTCTCAAAATTCAACTACCAGATGGCATCCACAAGCTCATCCCCGACAAAAGTCCCTGCTTCAAATAGGGAAAATTTCTTGGTATTCTAGTGTTCAATCATCTTCCACCTTCAGATACCGACTGGCATACAAACCACTCTACATCTTCAGGTTTAAGATAATTGAATAGGGGCAGCTGTCATACCCCAAAATTTGCCCATGTTATTTTTCACACATAAAATCAGAACAAAAGACAAAGCTCCAAAACACACTCTCCTATACAAAAGCTCTGAACTAGGGTTTGATTAATTCATTGAATCAATGGCTCAAGGTGGTTCCATAGGGTCACTAACATCCCAAAGTATCTCCATATAAAGTTTCAAGTCAAACAGAGCAAATTTAGTCCCTCAAATCCTGATTAGGTCAACAATCGACTCTCAAGGGCAAAACAGTCATTTCAAGTCAATATATAGTCAAAACTCAAGATATTGGTCAACAACATCCTCATAACCCTAAAATCATCATTTGATCAAGGGTTGATCATGATGATGCAAGGAAAGATCAGAGAAGTCAAAAGTCAAGAGTTACTATTTTGGGCATGAACTAAAAAAGTCAACCAAACTTTGAAAATTCACCAAATATTCATACTTCATCAGAAAAATTCCCACCAAAGCTCATTTTGAAGGGAATTCATTCCTCTATCCAATGGTCCAAGAATCAGGGCTCATAGGTCAATGGTTTAAGAAATATGGCTTCATACATTATAGGTCCTTTTCAAAAGTCAACAAAAGGACACTTTTTTCAAAAGGTCATAAAATGTGAATGGAAAATGATTTTGATGTGAGACCAAAGACACTGGTTAGAGGACTCTCTAAGGTTTCCAAAAAGTCCACAATCTTGAAAAATTATTGAGATATGAAGAAATGGCATGGTGTACAAGTTCATCTATTTTCCAAGGGTATACAAGAGAAAAAGGCCTAAAACTCAAAATATTTCTAAATGGGCTTACATTCTTTTTGTTCTACCCTCATTATAGGCCCATCCACGTGACAAAAACAAAGAACTTTTTATTTTTATAATTTTTATTAATTATTTATGATTTTAATTCATTTAAATCATGATTTAATTATATAAAATATGAAAATAATGAAAGATTAGATTTCACTTCAATTTCAATCATCATTAATCATCAAAATATCCCCATATTCATTACAAATTCGTGCAAGCCAAGTTAGTGAAGAAAAAGATTGAAATTGGCCAAAGATAGAAAGATTTTCAATCAAATTTGCCAAGATTGCAAAACCAAGATTCAAAGAAGATTTGATCCAAATTTGTTGACCTAAAGCTTCTCTATAAGTACCTGAGCAAGTCCATAGCACAAGGATTACAAAAATCTGCAGTGAAGAGAACCCAAACAGAGTGCAAAGAGTGAAGGAAAAGTCAAACGTGTTATTGGCAATTGAGGCGAATCCAAGGAGTTTTGAAGGTGCTAACATATTCCTGGAACATCACTGACTGTTTCCCAATCACGAACGAAGCTTGAAGCGTCCAGAATCGTGCCTCATACACTCACGGTTTGCCCTTTCTTTTTCAACTTCGATTTCACGATTCCATGCATCATAAATGAATTTTGATTGTGAATTCGTGTTTAATATGATTCTGTGAACGTTCTGGACCGTTTTAATTATTGTTTAGTCAATCGTATTAAGGATTGCCATTGTTAGGGTTCAAGTTTTGGAAATTGGGGATTCTTAGATAGAAGCGATTACAGTTTGAATTAAGGACCCTATTGAGGTCGCAAGACCATTTGGAAGCGATCTGGGTTGTTTGTTTTTTGTTTTTGGATCCTGTTCTTGCAGGTTCCATGGTTGTGGGTTTCGCTACGATATTTTGGCAGCAAATCCGTAGCAAAATCGTGGCTGACGGTTCAGGTCAAGGCTGGAGGAAGGAGACGATACCGTGGCGCAACGTGATTGGTCTGTTTTCAAATGTTTTGGCGCCAGGATACTAGGCAATCCCGTGCGCGCGTTCCACACAGATACGGTACACCCTGGGATTGTTGTCCATCAGATCTCCAAGCTGCATGATCTAACGCTCCTGAAGCTGCATGTTCACCATGATCCACACGCCCTTGTCACACCGAATCAAAAGCTAAGGAAATTTTATTTTTTTTTTTCTATTTGTTATTATGTGACTTACTTTCTTTTTAGTTTTATATATTACTAATAAATAAATTAAGAACCTTTTATTTTTTTTTCTAACAAATATTTTCACAAACTTTTTTTTTCAAAATAAAATATATTTATTTTTATTACCAATTATTTTATTTGTTTCTTTAAAATTAATTTAAATTGTTTAAATCACTTGTCTAATTATTAAAATAATTTTCATTAATTAATTAAAATAATCTTCATTAATTGATTATAATAATTTTCATTAATAAATATTAGGGTTAGGTAATTTAGTCGAAACCTTCTTTTTATCGATTTAATTAGTTGGGTTGAAAACCAACAATTAATTAAATCGATCGTTGTTTTTATTTAATTTATGCCTGAATTAGGGTTTACGAGAATTAACCCTACACTGAGAATATTTCTTTCCTGTGCCTTTTCAGGGTTGACTCTTCAAATACACTTCGACTACGCGCCACGTCAAATACGAAGGTAACTTTGAGGCTTCCTCCGACTGTCAACCATGTCAGATCAAATCCAAATGCAAAGCTAAGTATTATTTATTTATTATTAATTTCTTTATCCTTTATTCTTTATTTTTATTAGGGTTAACCCTAATTACCTCCGAACCGATAATGCACTCACCCTTCTTTGTTTATTCTTTCTTTTCCAAATCTTCAGGGTTTGTCAATTGTCGAAGCTACAGTATTGGTAACCCTAAACCCTAACTTTAATATTTTCTGTTTTATTTTTTAATTATATCCCGCTGGTTTCAATTCCCCCTTCCTCCGCTGGTTACAATTTCCCTTCCCCGTATTGTTTTAATTATTTGTTTATATTGCTGTGGTTAGTAATTTAGGGAGTGCAACTCGTTAATTGAATTAGAATAACTAATTAAAAGATAAATATCTGAATTGAATCACGTGATTGGTGCACACACGCACGCTTTTGGGGTAACCTCTATGTTGCCTTGTTGCCTGTTGCCTTGTTGCCTGTCGCCTGGTGTTTTTGTAGAATAAGCCATGTCCCTCGAATATGAGGATACCTCAGCCATGTTGCCTCGATAAAAAGGTCACGACCCTGAATGATGCTGCCTTCGATACACAAATGACCTCGACCCTCGGATGTTGCCTACGGAAAAAGGCTGAGGTATCTTCTGGCTGCCTACGAAAATGGCTTATTCTGATCCTTGCCTTAGACTACCTGCCCCTCTATGGCATGGGACAGTCTTATGGCAAAGGATGCTTCGATGACCCTTCAACCTCCAAACGAAAGGCTTCCTGCCCTCTCATGGCAAGGATAGACCCTTTCACCCTGAAAGGCTAAAAGAACTCTTTTTTCAAATTACAAGGTAATTTCCCCTAATTGCCTTGCTCTGGCTAAAATGTCTTTTGTCAACTTTTTCTTAAACAAACACTCTCAAGGCTACGCTCATTTACGAGCTAAAGTCCTTGTTTCTTCATCTTCTATACATTTCTAAACTTTTGGTTTCAAAACGAGCAAAGCAATTAAGAGCCCATGGAAAACCATGGATGCAAAGGGTGCCTTACACCTTCCCTTTGCATAATTACCCCCCGAACCCTATTTTATTTAAAAGGTTTTTCCTGTTTCTTTTAGCCTTTCTAACTTGTTTGGATAAAATAAAAGTCGGTGGCGACTCTTGCTTAACCGCGACATTTCAAATTAAAGTCAGTTCACCGTATTACATCACCATATAAGTTTACTTGTATATGTTACATATAAGTATACTTTTATTGGTGAATGTTGGTGAAACATGTTGATCTCGGATGAGCTCTTTAATAACAAATCTTCACTTTTCAACTTGTGAATCCAACATTCACTAACTTTTCTCTTTTTGTATGATAATAGTTGTTTGTGTTCCATACTTGTGCATATGTGTTGGTTTGTGTACATAATTGTATACTTGCGTTTTCTTTCATGTTCGTATAACTGTTGTATATATT
The DNA here is from genome assembly GCF_029867415.1 of Vicia villosa. Classification (NCBI taxonomy): domain Eukaryota; kingdom Viridiplantae; phylum Streptophyta; class Magnoliopsida; order Fabales; family Fabaceae; genus Vicia; species Vicia villosa. Next base: position 179,310,878 of record NC_081183.1, read on the forward strand.
TGTACTCGTAATGTTTGTTGAGTGGTTGGTTAGGACACTTTCTTTAGGCTTGTGCGGTGAGACCTCACCATGGCATGGCGGGAGGAAGCTACTTTCCAAACACCAAAACAATAAAGGCGTCGAGCTAACGACGTAAAACAAGCGCGGAGGCACCCCAACGGTTGTTAAATTTTGTTTATTTTTATGTTTAAGAGGAATTTAGGTGAAGTGGTGTGTGATTGGAACAGCTGGTGCAATTCTGATTTTTCTGAGTTCTGATGTGCCCGCTAAGCGAGCTCAGCTCCGCTAAGCGAGCATAGCAGAATTTTGTTTTTCTGCTTTGTACCAGTGGGGTTCCCATTCCACTTGGTTCACTCATTTTTCCCACTTTCACCAAGGCTAATTAGTAATATATATTAGTTTTGTTTTTCTAATTCTTTTATTGGTTGTTTGTACTCAAATTTTGTTCGGTGATTCGAAGATTTTTGAGGTGATTTTCCAAAGCTTGAGTGTTTCAACTTGCGGATGTATGGTAGGATATTGTTTTTGAAGTTGTATCATTCAAGGTACTCATTTATCGCTTTCTATAGCATAACATGTTTAGGAAACTTTTCATTTGTACAATTACCATACGATTCATTCTTTTGCCTTACTTGCTTGTCAATTGAATCACTTTAGTTCCCAAACCATAAATGTGAGGAAGCTTTCCATTGTTTACATATGCTGGAGGCCACAATCTTTGTTTTAACTGGATTTTATTATGCTTAATCTTTTGTTTATGTTGATTTTATGAAAGCATGAAAAGGATCAAGGCATTTTGTTTCATTTTGAGCACAACCACCATAACCAAATAGTCAGTTCACCTTGTGAGTGTGTGATCATTTGTTAACCCTTTTGAGCCTTTTTGTCAATGTCCATGTTGTTTTTGCTAAATGCTTATCTTTGAGTGTTTAGTTCTCATTTTTGCATGGATGATTGATTCTTTGTTTTCTTGAACCCTCAACCATGATTTTTGGTTTGAATTTTTTCCTTGCCTTAGAAAGTAGGGAGTATTCACATGATGATGTGGTTGAATTCAAGTTGGGGAGAAATGGTTGCTACTTATGTGGTTGTTGCTATGAGGTTGAAAAGAAAAAGAAAAAAAAGTGAAAAGGAGAGAAAAGAAAAAGAAAGAAAAAAAATGAAAAAGTTTTGAAAAACAAAAAGAAAAGAGAAATGAATAATTGTGCTAATAAGTATTGTGATTGGTTTGAGAAACTTGTGGTTAAGGAAGAAGTTTAATCGAGATTTTGTTGCTTAGGACTTTGGTGGATTGATCACTCCCTTAGGTTTAGGCAAGTTTTTGTTTCGATTAGCCTTAGGATATATCCCTTGTTTGTTAACCAAGCCACATTACAACCTTGAAAAGTCCTTGTGATTCTTGCTTTTGTATCTTCAATGTGATTTTTGGATGAATGCATAATTTAATCTTTTGTTTGCAAGATTGTTGGATGAGTGTTAAAAGTCATTCACCTTTGTGTGTTCTTCATCCATTGATGAAATTTTGCTAGGTGTGATTCATGAGATAGCATGTATTGGTTTAGAATGTTTTGTATGCTTTTTGTGCTTAGGATTCGTTTCATTTACATGTTGTCGTTGTAGGATAGTGGTAAGTATTTACTTTGTTTATACGTTTTTGTATTGAGCCATACATTTGTTTTTGGTTTTCAAAACTTGTTGATTCACAATTCTTTGGTTTATTACTTTCAATTCTTTGATTTATTTGACGTTGTTTGAGGACAAACAAAGTTTCAAGTTGGGGAGAGTTTGATAAGTGCCAAAATGTACTTATTTTGTGTATGTAAATAGTGGCACTTATCGATACTTTTGTTAATACCGTTTGAATAATTCCCCGTTTTGTGTATAAATACGTATACTTTGTGAATAGTTGCATTTTCATATACTTTTATACCATTTGATAGTTTTTCCTATGTTTTTATAGGTATTCATGCTTATTGGAGCCTTGAGGAATAAAGTGTCAAAGGCACGGCTTCGATTTCGCAATTTTGGTGAAAGCCCGCTTAGCCACCATCAAGCGGACTTCCAAAGACTCAAAATAAGGATGACCTAAATCATCATTTTGGTTTCCATTCATTCATTATTGGATAGAGCATTGAATAAGCTTTCCAACGCTTCGAACCGGGCGCAATTCGGAGTTACGGTTCTCGAGTTATGGCGAAAACAAAATCTGATTTTTAGCAGACTCCGCTAAGCGGAGGGGGTCCGCTGAGCGGAGCTCCAGCGGAGCAAATCAGCGTCTGGAAGCAATTTTGATTCCGCTGAGCGGAGGGGGTCCGCTAAGCGGACCTGCTAAGACAGCAGCTCGTTAAAAGGGGCCAAAATCACATTTTTAGGTCATGGTTTGGGTATTTTTGAGTCCCAACACCATCAACTTCATTCTTAGATCAAAATTGGCTTAGAAAACAACTTCGGAGGTTGCATAAGGATGATCGGGGGTGGATTGAGCGTCGAACGGAGCTGACAAACCGGGAGATTTTCGGTTCATTTCTCTTCTTCTTTGTGTATTTCTCTTTGGTTGGGTTTTGTTTGTATATTTACTTGAATCTTATGTATATTTACCGATTATAATGTTATATTTAACTTGCTTTACAAATCAGTGTTGATGTTATCTTGGATTTTTGCTCTATGCTGGGGATTTGGGGTGCTTTAGACATAAACTTCTTGAATCCTTATCTAGGATGATAATCTGTTGGTTCTGAACTCTAGAGATAGATTTAGAGCTAGCATTCACCATTTGTATCTGTACGTAATGCTTTCTTATTTGAGCGGCGCGCGAGAGATCGCCGACGCGAGAATACGGATGTTCTCGTGACTTCGCGTTAGAGATAACCTTAGTTGTGAGATGATCTCGTTTGTGCTCCAGAGATGGACGCTTATGTGAGAGATACGTGATGACATAGATGAGTATCGTAGGTTGAGTATAACGGGTTGGTAAGTGTATGTTTGTGAAGAGTGAATATATTTACATTCCTGATAAGTTATTTCTCTTCTAAGAATGTGTTTATTCTTTTCCTGTCTATATCTTTGTTTACTTTTTGCTCATTCAATCCAAAGTTCGAAACTGTAGAAACTGTTGAATGGCATCTCTCCATCTCTGAGGATGATAATTCCCGGATCAATATTTCCAAATCTTTTTTGTTACTTGCCCTATACTGCATTCAACACTCGCACAATTTCGAATTATATGCAGATATTTAAACCTAATAGGTTTCGCCACCTATTTTAAAATCAATTATGACAAACTCATATTTATCCATTGAAGATCCTAGAGATCACCTCGGTAAAAATAGCAATTACATAAGAAAATCAAAGTATGTGAACTATATAAATAGAGAAAAACCATCAGTTATGATTAAAAATCAATTTAATTCATTTCTACATACTAGCACATTTTCTTAATTTGGCATCAGAATTTCTTCACACTCCCTTGTCACTCAGAGAAAGAGAAACAGGAGATTCATCCAGTAAGTTCAGACAAGAATATCAACCTCACATCATCATATCATATCCATGGACGTAAAATTACATCACATCCTTAGGTGATTCATCCAATAAGTTCAGACAAGAATATCAACCTCGTCTCAATGGGATTCTCATTGAGGGGAGGGGATCCAACATGGCTAAAAAGAGGAAACTCATATCCTTAAAATCAATTTGTGCCCCTACCTAGGTAGTAAAATTTATACCTTCAATTAAGTTTTATGAGAAAGACTACAAGAGCATATACAAGTAGTGTGATGACACTATGGTTATACCAATGTGCATGGCTTACAAGTAGTTTGGGATACCAAGACTATTTTGAAACCCTAGAATACCAAGACTATATCAACTTTACTTATTTTTAATTTTATCAACACATTGAAAGTTCCAATGTTGGTTGCAATGGCAAAGAGGATCTTAGGTCTCTAATATTTCTATGAGACACCATAAGTTCTAATTCACAATTGAATTGTGGATTGTTGTTTCAAAGTTGAGACTAGGGTTAAAGTCTAGTGTTCAATCAAAGAGTTTCAATAGACCATGTTTTAAGTTCTAATTAGATATTGATCTTACACTTCTTACATCTTCCAAATAATAGAAGCAGAATTCATAAAATTCTTTCCTGATGAAATGAGTCCTTTAACACATAAGAGGAGTTTCCCTATTTAGACAAATAATTATTCCGTTTAATTGTGCTTGAATATTTCAATTTAGGTTAGGTATTCATGTTCACAAATTATTTAACATTTTATTGAACATGAATATCAGTCTTTTGGTCCCCCTATTTTTAAATATCAGTCTTTTGGTCCCCCTATTTTTGCAGAGGTCGCTTCCCTTTCTTGTAGTCTCCTCCTTTTTTGTTATATCTTCCCTAGTTGGTTCCTTATGTTGTCTCGATTTTCATTCTTGGTGGGGTATTACCTTAGCTATGGAACCATTTTCTTTGTTGAGATTTAATCCTCTAGACAACTTTCCAAGGAGAATATTCGTTTCCCTTGGTGTCCTCTCTTTGGGTATCTTCCTTGGTGTATCAACAACGTCCTCCTTTCTTTATCAAATTTTCTATTACTATCTTACAGTGGATTCACTCAGTGGTCTCATACTCGTGGCATTTTTCAAACATGCAGTACTTCATTTTGTTAGTGCGTGCAGGCTCCTTTATGGTGTAGGGATATTTTAGCTTGCTTATTTTAACTATGTATTGGCACACTCTTACAGGATTCAGTCCATGGACGTGTTTAACAAGATATACTCTAAGAGTCGAGACTAGGGTCCTTTGATCCTCTCTTTGACCCTCCCTTCATGACACTTATTATCTCAGGTTTTCTAGACGACTTGTTCTTCTCGGTCTCTTCCAACGACAACTTCTCTTTATAATTGATGTATGGTTGAGCCTAAGCGAGTAGATCGCTCATACTTAGTGGTTCCTCAAATACCAACTTCTTCCTGAACATGTAACTTGGCCCCAAGCATTTCTCAAAGATCCAAAGTTTTAATTTATTGTCACCTTGTCTAACTTACATTTATTCCTTGGTGAATCTATCAATGTACTCTTGCAAACTCTCCTTATTCTTTTGTAGATTGGTGCTTAGAACTGACATTATATTTGCTTGGCATTTGCATTTTGTGAAATAAGATGTGAACTCATCACACAATGTTCTCCAAGAACTAATGATTTTTTATTTCAGGTCTTTGAATCAGGTCATGATAACTCCCCTCTGGGTGAGAATAAAAAGCTTGAAATTCAATGCTCATCAGGCTTGAGATAGTCTAACATGGTGTCCACATGCTCGACATGTTCGCCATGGGTCTCCAGTGCTATCATAAGTTTCCAATTTTTTGGACTTTTCCAAATACTTATGAATGTGTCATTTAGTGATTTGTTTTGTGAATAGGTTTTTTCGATGATGGATGATGTTAAGAATAAATACAAGTCTGAGTGTGGATAATATTCCCACATTGAAAATGCATGTGGTGACTTGAGCATATATAAGTGGAAGAACCCACTCACCTATTACCTTAATAAGGTTTTAGGTGGAGAAGTGGTGTGTCTCCCACAAAGGTGTGTTGCTCAAGTGGAATGTCCCAGAAATTAACAATGCTCCCGAACTAGACCCTCCCCCGATTGTTGCGCTAACAAATGGTATCAGAGCCTTTGGTTCGAGAAAGGGACCGGCTTACTTGTAGTTGAAGAGAGTCAACGGATACATGTAGTTAAAGAGAATCAACGGATACATGTAGTTGAAGAGTCAATGGATACAAGTGTATGTGGAAGAGGGGTTTCCACATGGAGGGGGGGCATTGTAGACTCACACTTGAGGGGGAGTGTTAAGAATAAATACAAGTGTGAGTATGGATAATAGTCCCACATTGGATATCCATGTGGTGACTTGAGCATATATAAGTGGGAGAACCCACTGACCTATTACCTTAAGGTTTTAGGTGGAGAAGTGGTGTGTCTCCCACAAAGGTGTGTTGCTCAAGTGAAATGTCCCGGAAATTAAGAATGCTCCTCGCTCGACCCTCCCCCGATAGTTGCGCTAACAAATGAATGACTATTCATAAGTGCCCTAATTGTACCTCATTAGCGGTTGATGTGGAGAAAGAAGTCTCCTTGGACAACAATATTTAAGTGATGTGTGACTATTATGTATGCTACTAGAAACACATGGAGGTGAATTATTGTCACTGTGAGGAGGTCAATGCCTCCTTGAGAACACTTAAGCTCTTGAAGAATGTAAATCAGCTTTAGTGATAGTACTATCTGGGATATATTCGAAATGGCCGTTTTGCAAAACCTTTAACTATGTTACAACCTCACTTGGGATCTTCTCTTGGTTTTATTCAACTTGGAGAAGCCTCGCATTTTTCTACTACAATAGATTGAAATATTCAACAAAAACTCATTCACATTTGGTGCGCTAAGTTATTTTGAGATGACAAAGAGGTAATGGAACTGAAATGTGAGGTGGAGGAAGGTGAGGGTGCGATGGAGGAAGTGAGATGTGTGGTAGAGGGATTTGGTTATGTGGGGAAAGAATTAGATGAAGCGTTGTCTTGAATAGTTTGAGCAGCTGAGCGATGATCGATGGTAGTGTTTTAAGTATGAACAAGTTTCCAAATGGCCATGAAAGAGTGGAAAAGGTAGTTACAGTTGCTTGAAGTGGTAATGGAAAAATGGTTGTGGCTGTAAACTAAAGAAATTTGAGAAAATCAAGTGGAAAATATAGAGAACCAAAATACAATTCTCATAGATAACGTCATTATTTTGTACTAGAACATAGAATTGATCATAGATTGAGGATAACCATCGTGAATATGCGTATGGCATAGTGGTAACGATTTTCTAGTAATCGGATAAAGTATCTAAAAAAGTTACCACTCCGACCATCAAATGAATGTGAGATTGAGATGAAACTTTGCAAGTAGGAGTTGAATTGTACACATGTGTGATTGAGAATTATACTTATATTGGATGGACGACTATAATGGTCTCTGGCCTGTTTGGTGTTGAGCGCAAGTATTATTGAATATAGTGACAAAGTCATGTTAAGACAGATGTGGTCATGGTTACTCTAAAATATAATTATTTTTAAAAAAATATGTATTATATCCAATTTCATGTATTAGGTTATATGTATATACATTATTTCCACACAAATAGTTTAATAATAAAAGTTGGCTCGGTAGAAACTTGGTTTTATAGCGCATTCTCAATGGTTGAATTCGAATTTTACAACTTAAATTTAAAATTAAAAAAAAACGTGTCATTGTAACCATTCTAATAGGGAGGGAAAAACGGATCCAGCGAGTTGAGCATGTTCATTTTGTCCGTACTTTTTGCGGGAAGGACCAAAAATTTAGACTCGCACTCTCTAATGTGACCGTCTCGTTTTTTTTTTCTTCAGATTTTTGTGGCCGCAGATATTAATATAAATTTTTGCATTTTTAAACTTAAAAAGTGCAGTGCCCGCGGATCTGCCATGTCCTGAATTTTTTGCGATACATGACAAGACTTGCACCGTCAACTATGTCCACCCCGTTCGGCCGTTCCGTTCTATTTTTTACGAGTTTTTGCGGGACGGACCTAACTCCACTACTATATCAATTGTTGAGATCAAAACATTGGACTTAATTTCGTTAATATTTCAATGATTTTAATGGAAGGTATATGTGTTTTTGTGTGGCGCCTCGAAGATGAATGTTCACGGTGGGTCGATGACAAAACTGTCTTGATTAGATTGAACCTATAGATTATGCCGATCTTTATGTATTGTTGACGAGTAAAAAACACAAACAATAAATAGTTTTCTTTTTCTAAAAATAAACATGTAAAATAACACAAAAGTCAATAAAATTAATATTTCAACTATTTTTTTTAATTTATATGATATGTTCCATTCATCTCATTATTTGTATCATATTATAAATTAAGGAGTATTTAATAAACTTTTCTTTTTTCTTTTCTTTTTAATTTAAAAAAAGGAGTATCTAATAAAATCTGCAAATTAAGAAGAAAAATGAATAAAAAAAGAAAAAATAATAACATCAATTTGACCAAATTTATTTATTATTAAAGATTGATGTATTTTCAATTAATTTAAACACAAAATCAATAATAATAATAATAAATTAGTATTATAATGAATTAGTTGAAAAAGTATATTAAAAGCTAAAAAAAGTATTAAAATAAAGTTAATTATAATTTTTTATTCAAAAAGTATTAATTCAGTACTAAGATTTTTTTTTAAAATATATTTTTTCAACAATTATAACATTAATAATAAAACGACTAGAGACTACTCTTTTATTTTTATCACACTATATAAATTGCTTGTGAGAGTTTTTGGATTCATCAATTAGTCATTTAGATTTTTAAGAGAAGATTGTAAATTTGTAATCAAAAGATGCCTCGTGGAACTCTAGAAGTGATTCTCATTGGAGCAAAAGGCCTTCATGACACTGATTTTTTCAGTAAGTATTTCAGTAAGTATAGATGCATGAATATGAATTTTTTTTTTTTCGTTTGTCAAAGTTTATTTTATATATTATGTATATAATTTTTTTGAAGCAGAGAAAATGGATCCCTATGTGATTCTGACTTATAAAGCTCAGGAGCACATAAGCAGTGTAGCCAAAAGTAAGTTTGAATATTTGTTTTATATATTCTGAATATATGATTAAAATGTTGTTAATTGTTATTAGGGAATTAATTAAAATTAATTAATAGATGCAGGATCTAATCCTCGTTGGAATGAAAGCTTTCTTTTCACTGTTGCTGACAATGTTGCTGAACTTAATTTGAGGCTTATGGATAAAGATAAATTTACCAGAGATGATTTTCTTGGTGAAACAATGTAAGTTACTCTTTTCTTTTCTTTTATTTTTTATAAAAAAAATATTTTTATTTATTTATTTATTTATTTTTAAAATTTAATGTTTTGTGCAGAATTAATTTGGGACCAGTTCTTGAGGAATATAGTGTGCCAGAAACTTCTTATAATGTTGTGAAAAATCAGAATTACCGTGGAGAAGTTCGTTTGGCTCTCACTTTTCATCCAGAGGTAATTTTTTTTATGAAGTTTAATTAATAAAATTATTAAACAGCTATAATATTCAATTCATCTATGAACAGTTTAAATTGTTGAAGCTAATTAATTCTTTTGAAAATTTGGTTGCAGGGTGGGTTTTACTGAGGTTTGGTAGGAGCAAAGTCAGATTGGTGGATGGAGAGAACTAGTGAAAGATTATGAGGGGATCTAAGTGAGTGAGGGAATAATAATTGGTAGTTATACCAACATTAAAATAATAATTGGTAGTTGTACCAACATTTCTTGAATTGGGCTAGAGATTTCTTTGGAATAATTACCATGGATATTATGTTTGGAAAATAAGCTTTTTGAATTTCAGTTTAAGTTTACTATAGTATGTTTAAGTTGAATTAAGATATTTCTGTCTTTAATTATTATGCTTAAATCAGTTTTGAAATAAAAATTCATTTAATTCAAATATAAAATTATATATAATTTGAGTTGGTTTTGAGTAACTATTTTAAAAAAAAATACAATTTGACATTATAATAAAAATTAGATTTTCTAACCAATCTTTTACTTCGCGATATATAGGTTTGAAGTTTGAAGTGAAACCTTTAAAATTTTGTGTTCTCCCTTTTATTTATCTTTAAATTAAAATTGAATAAAATTTTATCTAAATTGAAACTCCCCACCAAAAAAATATATGTGACATTGAAATGGTTTTAACTGTTAGCACAAAACAAAATTGTGTTTTCTATTTATAACTAGTCAGAGACCCGTGTTGTCGCACGGGTAATTTTCTATTGATGCTGTGTACAACACCAAGAAATCAACGGACAAAATGATATATCATTAGTATAGTTAAGTGTTATACAAATGAATGAGTTTTAATGTATGAATCAAAAGATCTGTTTATAAATAAATAGTACAATACAAAACATGTTACAAAGGGTTACACCGAAACCAAAAAAATAATTGTCCAAAAGGTTTGTGAAGAAGATCATAATGTATCGGACATATTCCTCAATGAAGTGAATGAAATCATCCTGAAATAGCAAAAAACCAGGGAAAAAATTATGATCCATACCATTTGTAAATTCAAAGTGGTCAATTACTATTGTTAATGACAAGATAAGATTTAAGGGCCAATTCACACCTTTCAAATGTTATGGAAGACTTCCTTGAATACAACATTGGTGGTAGAGATCATAGGTACTTTGTCTTTGTCATGAATAAGAATCCTTAATCCCTTTTTGGATTTGACTCTTGAAATAGCCACATATAATTGGCCATGGCTAAAAACCTCTTTTGGCAAATATAATCCAACATGGTCAAGTGATTGACCTTGAGACTTGTTAATAGTCATGGCAAAGGAAACAATTATTGGAAATTGGCGTCTCACCAATTTAAATGGCCATGGGGACTGTGACGGGGACAAAGACATTCTAGGAATATAAAAGAGGTTACCAATATTTTTTCCAGAGATGATCTTAGCTTCTATGACATGAGCAACAAGTCTTGTTACAGTAAGCCTTGTACCATTGCACAATCCTTCAGACTGATCTAGGTTGCGCATCAACATAATAGTGGCCCCAACTTTCAACTTGATTGAATGGTTAGGCAATCCTGAAGTCTTAAGAGCATTAAGGAACTCGGGTGTCACATGCTCATAGGCATCAAAGGTGGTTGCATCAGATTTATCAATAGAATCACTACTAAAGTATTCTTTCTCTTCTCCTACAACAATCAAAAAAGACGTATATTTAGTTTTTAATTCCTGTAAAAAAAGTTCAACATTTATATATCAGAAGGTATATAGTATTGACATGCATCAATGGTACTTAGTGCAATTTTAATACCTGGAAGAAGGTTTGTGATATATTGATTTATATCATCAACAACTTCAATTGTTGAAGTCAATATCGCACGACTTTGTAGATAATTGGAATCAAGATAGTTATGAATGAGATCAGGGTATGTATCTTCAACAATTGCCTTAATTGGATCAGAAAAGTTAGAAATTAAGAACTCATCAGGAATACAAATATCAGCATAACCGTCATTTGGCTCACACATGGTCCCATCTCCAATATTTAAAATCCACTCAGAAAAGCTCCTTATGTCATCAGCTGTAGAATCAGGTGGACCAGTTTGCAAGCGCATGTTCTTTGTAAGCCTCAATACTCTACAATGATCCCAAATATAAGAAGCATTGATAGTGGCATGGATAATATCATATCTTGTACCTCTTGGTATAACAGGGAGAATTTGTCTGAAGTCACCACCAAAGACAACAACCTTACCTCCAAACACTTTTTCAGATGGCTTTGTGGGTCCACTCATAATATCCTTTAAGGATTTGTCCAGAGATTCAAAGCAAAACTTGTTAGCCATAGGAGCCTCATCCCATATGATTAGATCCGTCATCTTGAGAAGCTCAGCAAAATGATCCTTTTTTTCAATGTTGCAAATAGAAGTTTCTAAGGTAGGGACAGGAATCTTAAATCTAGAATGAGCTGTTCTTCCACCTGGTAACAACAAACTTGCAATTCCACTTGAAGCAACGGGCAAGACTATTTTTTTTTAGACCTAACTGCTGCTGATAAGGTGTTCCACATAAAGGTCTTACCAGTCCCACCATATCCATATAAAAAAAATACCCCGCCCTGTTGCTTTTCTACAGCATTCATGATTTCCTCAAAAATGCTTCTTTGCTCATCTGTGTATAAATGGTAAGCCAAGAGATTGTTAAACAAAAGAAACAACTCAGATATTTTACGCGGTTGCAAGTATAGATTGATATTACCTGTAAGAGAAGAGTATAAATTTTCATAAATTTGTTGTTGAGCAACAACATCATATTGGCATTCATCATAGAGTAGCCTATTTCCTGTAAAGGAGATGACATAATCTTTTGGATATGGCATTGTCTTGAAATCTTTCAGGCTTCGATTATTATTTTGCAAGAGTGTTTCAATTTCCATTAGAGTCCGGTCTTTTAGCTCGGCATCGCTCATTGTAAGACCTGTGTTATTAAAGCGAAAAAACAATGTAAATATGTAACCATTTATTATTCTATTAATAATAAATGAATGTTATTAATGAGAGAAAATGCATTTTATTATAACAGCATGCATAATAAAAAAGAAAAAATGAATTTTGGATATAGGTTCTTCATGAATAACTAATGGTACTTCCCCGCTCTTCCTAAACAGAAGCTGACTACACAATTACCATGTGCACGCCAAGTATAACAGTGGCTATGAAACCTCAAACTCAATTGTAACATAGATGAAGGCAGTAGTGTGTGAACCATACGACAGTGTTCAGCACAGATGATGACAATTTTAAACCTCACTCACTAATGAAAGGTCTATGATGTCAATAATATGTGACCCAATACTACATTGTTCAGCAACGAATAAAACTAACCATGGTGCTTAGATTCGTTTCTTTCAGCACATTTAGAAGATGGATGAAAATTCCATTGTAGTTTCGTAGCATTCAAACAATATATGATATTCAAGCATTAAGCATTAATATCCATGTTTTATGCAGCAAGGATGAGAAGTACGACATGTTGTAGAATATTTAAATAAAGAATACCAAATTTTGCAAATAAGATAAAATACCTGGATCTCTTGCCAATAACCGACACTCATAAAGAATGCCATCCGATAAATACATCCAAGTCTTCCTCCAGACATGTTCGGGTCTATTCATGGATGATGACAACAACATCATCACAAATAACTTGCGTAAAAATGGACCTGAACCCCATAGATGTGCCTCTTTTATTGCCTCGATAAATTCTCGATCATCTTGTAGAAATCCCATTGCAAAACATGCGTCACGAAAATTTTTAAGTTGTTTACCATCAACTTTCTTGATGTCTTGATAGCATAAAGGACCTTTTTTGACAGTGAGCATCATCCTTAAATAAAACAATTCACCAGTGCTTTGAGGAACCCAAATGAGTCGACCAATTGTATACCCTCGTTTCCTTGGTTTCCAACTCCGACTTCTTTTATGATAAACAAATTTAGAAACGAAGTCACCATAAGTTAGTGATCTTGCTTCTTCATAAGTTTTGTTTGCCTCGAACCATGCTGTAAACATAGACTCGGTTACACTTGGTTTTAGTAAAACATCACCAACCTGCTCGTAGTCTTTGTAGTACACGGAGTTTTCACCTTCCATATGAAAAAACAATCTCTCCACGGCTGGCTTCCTGCCATGTATAGAATAAGAGAAGATCCTCCAACATGCTTCACTTGGGGAGATGTATCTGCAATCCAAATATTGTTTGATCTCGTCAACGTTGTTCTTGTCCTGACCTTGTATGATTGCAGAAATTCGATCCGAACCTTTGTTTATATATTTGAAAAGGTATTTTATAGAAGTACTTTGGTTGCACCATTCCATGTTGATGTGGGCTTGGTATTTCAACAACAAACTTGGATTGTGAGGAACTACATGACCACTATGAAAAATTATGCCGTGTTTTTCAATTGTGTGTCCGTTGTTTCTTCTCCTATAAACCGGATAGCCTTCTTGGTCCACTATAATGGTAGACTGAAACTTCTTTGGGTAAAATTTAGTGCATTTGTTATCTCTCATGCAAGAAGACTTGACATTTGCCAAACCACAGGGACCATGAACCATGTGAGCCTTCACCAAATTGTACAACCGAGGGTGTGTCTCCGGATCGGGCACTTCAGCACTTATGATCTTGTCAATGTCTTCGGGTCCTGGATATTTGTTTGAAGGATGCAAAAAGATCAATATATGGGCATGGGGCAATCCTCTCTTTTGGAACTCAATGGTGTACATATCTAGCATTGGAAGAGCAAAACAGAATTAGGAACAATGTTAGTTGTACTACAAAATTTGAACAGAAAGGAAAAAATAACTCACAAGCAAGCACTTTGCCAAGAACACCCTTTTTGGTTAGATCCGAAAGCAATTGGTCAAACTTGATTTTGAAAATTCTTGAAATGACATCAGGTCGATCTTGAGGTTTCAGGTGTAGAGGTCCAAGGACTCTTTGAATCTCAGGCCAATTGGGGTTACAGGTAAAAGTAATAAACAAATCAGGAAACCCAACTTTACTGCATATAGCCATCCCATCATAGTATAATTGATCCATAAACCTACGACCACCGACAAAGGACGAAGGCAAAACAACTCGCTTACCTATGCTTACACCTGGAAGTTGACTCTGATCGCCCTCTTTCTCTAAAGAGTTGTACTTGGTAACCCGAAGCTTAGGTTGGTTTTTGCGTAGCCATTCTAGTTTCTCGGACTCCAACATTGTGTAACCATCGACCAGGAATTGCTGAAACAACCTTCTAGAAGATAGCAGAGTCTTAGCTTCGGTTAACCTCGTTTGAATGCAAAATGCAAGCCATTCGCGTATTGTGAGCCTATTTCTTATGCTATTTTCTTTGAAAGGCAAGTCTTTATGTGCTACATCAGGTCTATAACCATCCTCACCATAAGGAAATATCAAAGGATACTGGTAAGCCATATAAGCTGCATGCAGTTCGTTGATTCTTTGAAGTCGTCCTCCCTTTGTTTGCATTATGATATCCCTCATTTCAGCTGTGTCAATATCACCGACAACCAAGGCTGCAACCTCAGATACAGTTGGTTGATTATACACTCTCCCATCAGTGGATCTGTTAGAAATGAGTCGCAGCTTCAAGTTTGGAGCTTCCCCATTATTCAACCATTGCTTTGCCATCTGAAAACTCTTAGCATGAGGATTGAATTCATACAGCATATTGGATAACTGATTGATAACCACTGGATCAAAGTTTTCTTTGTTCCTTCACATGAGATAACATAAAAATTAATACAAATGAATGCACATGATTAGATATCACAAAAAAAGGCAATGACAACATATTAATAACAGTCACATAACAGTGTAAGGGGCAATAACCTTAGTCCATGCATTCGGTTTTCAACTTCATTCTCCGTGTCATAAATATATAATTGAGCAAACTTCGGTTTTTGACCTTGAGCAGGCAACAAACTTCCGATTCGATGACAGCATTGACCTTGTATCCTTAGTGTTGGTGGCCCACGTCCATCGTTAAAACGATTGTCCAACTTTGCTCCAGGTGAAGTAAATGCAAACATCATGTTGTAAACACGGATGTGTTGTTGAAATTTCCGGCTAACAATGTTCTCGTGATCAAACAATAGCTTTGCAAGTATTTCTGGAGGTTGTCTAAGCATTGGTAGTTCAACTTTCCCGTTCCCACAACACAGCATAAACTTCGGGTTAGCGGAATGGGAACTCTTGTGCATCCTCTCTTGATACCACATCATTGCTTTACAATAACGACATTCGATAAGAGGGTCTCCGATGTCGTAGTATTCTACAGAAGAAACAAAAGAATCAATCATTGAGTAGAAAATAATCATGCAGCCTATGACAAGTTTGTTGACTGAAGAAAAATAAATCAAAAACTGCATACCCTCGGAATTTCTTGCAGCATTCGCATGAATTGTAATGGTGCTCCATCTCTTTCCGAGTCTGAACAGAACTCATCTTCGGATTCATATGTTGTTATGTTAATCCACAGTAAATGTACACCAATTAGAATGAGTGCATCGCACAGTTGGCTTCAAGGCAGAAAGGGTTACAAAAAACTTAAACCATGAGTTGTTATTATTGCTGGAATAAAGTATTACACTTACTTGCAAAGGGGTCATAGTCGCTATCATCGTCGGAGTCGCTATCAAAATCCATATTGACCGTAGGTGTAAATATAGGACAAGTTGGTTCTGTTCTCTGTTCTGGAATACGTGTGGAATGTGATACTGCCGGATTTTCGTGCATAACATGCCGGTTCATGTCCTCTGGTGTTTGCAGACCGTTGAAGTGAAACCTTTAAAATTTTGTGTTCTCCCTTTTATTTATCTTTAAATTAAAATTGAATAAAATTTTAGGCTTAATACATCATTTGGTCCCTTAACTTAATTTGTGGTTTCAGTTGAGTCCCTTATTTGATAAACGTTAGTTTTAAATCCCTTAAGTGAGTTTCCGTTAGCTATTTTGATCCTGTTCGTTAAATTTTATAAACTTCCGTTAGTTTTTGCATGCGTGGCACTCCAGCTGGGCATTTATTAGATGACATGGAACTATTATATTACAGAACTATTATATTACATATTTTATTTACATTTTATTTTTATAATAATATATAAAATAACTTTATCCCTTTCTTCTCCAAACCAAACCCTAGCCGCCACCACTTTATCCTCTCCATCTCATTTTCTCTCTTGCTCAATGTCTTTTTAGCATCTTCATCTTTTTTTTTTCTCTTCTGTCAATTTTGCAACAACAACAACAAGTTTCTCAAGGGGATCTAGACACCAGTTTCCAAATGTTCCTCCACCAGTTTTCTCACCGCCAAAACTTTCTCCTATTGGTAAAAGCTCCTTGTTTCCATTTAACCGAAGCCGCACAAAATATTCACAGTGTTCACGAAAACGACAACATTGAGAGACTCTCAAATTTGATATAGGTTTCCCTGATTTTTTTGAGAAAACCCTAATTCCAAAATGTCCTGAGAAATATCAGTGTGTTAAGGCTTCTCAAATGGGGGTTTTCTGATTTTGTGTATTTGTGTTTTTGTTGTGTTAGTGGAGAAATTGTGGATTTTTATTTGTTAATTTGTGTTTTTTTTTATGTGGGAAGCTTGAGGACAGTGGTGTTGATAGAATCAGTTCTGCTTTGTCTTCGCCTAAATAAATTTCTAACCCGGTAATGTATATAAACTTGTTCGTGTATGTGTTTAATTACTCACTAATTCTGTGTGTTAATGTGATTTGGGTTTGGATTTTTTAGTTTAGAATGATTTCTTGTTGTTCTAGTTGAATCAATTTTTTGTTTGCCCATTATTTTTTTTTGTTAAGGTTTTCTTGATGGATGAGTTTCAGAAATTTCCCTATATTTCAGTGTATGCTGATTTTTATATGGTTTAAGTGGTTGAAGAGGACAAAGTCATTTCCTAGGTATATGTTTTGATCTTGTATTGTTATCTTTAATATAGTTGTTTTATGATAAATTTAATATACAATATTACTTTACAACTTTTTGAAGACAGATTTGATTTCTAATTACATTTTTGTTAACTCTGTTTGTGATTTGTACAGGTTCTTTAGAACAATATTGGTTGGTTAAGCCCTTCTGCAGAGCTTGAGAAGACAAAGTACACTCTCAAGCAACTTGTGTCTGTTTTCAATTTAGTTTTGATGTATGTTCGGACCTATGTAGACAAGAATTGAAGATGAAGATTGGATTGTTTAGTTTTATTTTGTTCATATTTGTAATGTGAGAGTAATGTGGTACTATAATTTTTTTTTACGTATTACTTACAATTTGCGGGGGTTTTTAACCTCCGAAAACAAGACCTCACTGGTTTAAATAAAATAATAATTTTTTAATATAAATGTTGACTCAGCTTATTAGTAAATGCATTGCTGTCAAGCCACGTAGGCGAAGTTAACATTTTTTCAGAAAATTTAACGGCGAGGACCAATTTGACTAACGGAACCATTTTTAAGGGACTAAAATGTAACGTTTATTAGATAAGGTACTAAAGTGAAATCTAAAATTAAATTAAAGGACTTTGGGACTAATTAAGCCAAAATTTTATCTAAATTGAAACTCCCCACCAAAAAAATGATATGTGACATTGAAATGGTTTTAACTGTTAGCACAAAACAAAATTGTGTTTTCTATTTATAATAAAATTGGCGCCTTCTTCTTATTTTATTTTTAAATTAAAAATAATATATAATTTCCCTCGGTTTGATATGTAATCGATGGGGAAAATAGTACCGATCAGGACTCAATTAAATAAATGGCACATTGTTTTTTTTAATTTTAAGTTAAAAATAAACATGATTTTTCCTAGTTGGGAGGTCCAACCGAGAGAGAAAATAATGCATTTTTTACTTCTTCAAAATAGGGCTATAGTTAGGGGTGCAAACGGGCATATCCGCTGTGTTTATGTTTTGTGTTTATGTTTGTCCTAAAAAAGCTTGCAAAAAATGGGACGGATAAGGTGGACATAGTTAAGGGTGCAGGTCTAAAATCTTGACTCGTCTCACAAAAAATTGAGGGCCGGACGGGAAATGTCAGTGGGCTTTGCACCTTTTAGACCTAAGAATATAAAATTTTGACCAGTCCCGCAGAAAAGTGCGAGCAAAATCGGTATTCCCAACGGGCCGGACCCGTTTTGCCACCCCTAACTATAGCTTTTTTTTATTTTACATTAACAAATACCATGGAGCCCTAGTGAAATTCATCATTCCCTAAAAACACCATTTTCCCTTAACAAACCGAAGCACCATTTTTCACTAAATTGAACTCGAAAAACACTATTTGTTCAATTAATCATACTTGTAAACACCATTTCCTTCACAAATGAGGTTCAGACTTCTACCCTATCTTCTCTAATTCAAACAAAGCAAGGAAAGAAGGAAGGAAACTCAAAGTAGAGAACTCGGGCGAAACTTGCAAGAAGGAAACACGAAACTCAAACAAATCTCATTTTTTTACTTCTTCATCGCGTTTTTGGTACGTAAAACATCTCCACCATGCATGTAGCAATAATGTTGTTTTTGTTGAGATATTTTAGCACTACTACAAATAACCTCATTTCACCTCGGACGCGAAAGGGATAAAATCTCGGTTACACGGGAGAGATAACGAATGACGGCATGAAAACTTGCCACTTTTTCCCTCGATTATTCAAAAACTGAGGGATAAAGTGGCACTGGTCATGGGTTCGATCCCCAGCAACTGCATTTTTTGGATTTTCAAAATTGCACTACTTTTTACCTTGGTTTTTAACAACAACCGAGGGGTAAAATTCTGTCTATAAAAAAATGACCTATTTTTTTGTTTTAATCTGCAAAACATCAAATTTTTTGGCAAGTTCTAAATCTTCCTCATCAACAACAACAGCAACAATAACAACAAAGCATATAGACTTTTAAATTTAGAGTCAAATGTAATTGTCGAATTCCGAGATGTGGAATTCTTCGAAAATCTTATCACAAAGGATAAGGAACCTGAGAATCCCGCAATTAAAGAATCTTGTGACAAAGATTCTATGCGTATTGTTGAAACACAGCCCGAACTTAGAAGACGCAAAAGGGCCAAGAAAACTAAGAATCTAGGACCAGATGAAATTGATTCTCAAATCATTTTCGTTTATCTAGTTGAAGGAAATAACAAGATTGATGTTCATAAAATTCCCATTATTCTTCAAGTAGAGGATGATCCTAAAACATATAAAGAAGCAGGGGATTCTAGGGACGCTTCTTTTTGGAAGGATGTTATCCAAGACAGAATGAATTCAATTATGTCAAACCACACTTGAGAACTAGTTGATCTTTTAAAGAGATCAAGACCCATTGGATGCAAATGGGAGTTTAGAAAAAAGTACCACAGTAATGGTACATTAAACACCTACAAGGCTAGATTAGTAGAAAACGGGTTTAGACAAAAGGAATGTGTCGATTACTTTGACACATATGCAGTAGTATCAAAAACTAAGACCATTAGAATATTGTTTGCACTAGCTTCCTTGAATAACCTTATTGTTCATCAAATGGATGTTAAACCATCATTTCTAAATGGTGATCTCGATAAGAAAATCTATATGGAGCAACCAAAAGGCTGCGTGCTTCCTACAAATGAATAAAAGGTATGCAAACTTGTTAAATCCTTATACGGTTTAAAATAGGCACCAAAACAATGGCTTTAAAAACTTGACTCCGCCATACTTTAAAATGGGTTTATTCCAAATTCATGTGACAAATGCTTGTACACAAAGGTGCGTGGAAACATTGTAATATTTCTATGCCTATATGTTGATGATATGTTGATTATTAGCAATGAAATTAATGGAATATTAGAAACAAAGAGATTTCTAACTTCCACATTCAAGATAAAAGGTCTTGGACTAGATGACATTATATTCGGGATCAAAGTAAAACGAAATAGTGGGGGTTATAAACTTAATCAAACACATTATATTGTAAAAATGCTGGAAAAGTTCAAACACCTAGACTTTAGGGAAGTAAACAGTCCATTCGATCATAGTGTCAAACTTTAAAAGGAATAATGGGAGAACTGTGGCACAATTGGAATATGCAAGTGCAATTGGATGTCTAATGTACTTAATGCAATGAACCAGACCAGACATAGCATTTGTAGTTAGTAAGATGAGTAGATTTACTAGCAGTACAAATGATGAACATTGGTAGGCCATAACTAGGATTTTCGGTTATTTGTTAAAGACAACAAAATTTGGCTTTTATAGGTTTCCTGCCATACTATAAAGATATACCGACGCAAGTTGGATATCGAGTGTTAGAGATTATAAATCTACAACGAGGTGGATATTTACATTAGTTGGAGGTGTAATTTCTTGGAAGAGCAAAAAACAAACATGCATTACTCTCTCAACCATGGAATCAGAATTTATGGCTCTTGCGTCCGCTGGACAAGAAGCAGAATGGTTGAGGGACCTTCTGTTGGAGGTTCTGTTAGCTAAAAATAATGTTTCAAAAGTGTTGATACATTGTGATAGTCAAGTCACCCTAGCCAGAGCATTCAATAAAGTATACAAGGAAAGTCTAGACATATAGGTCTTAGACACTCCCTCGCGAGAAAACTGATCAAGGATGGGATCATTTCATATATATATATATATATATATATATATATATATATATATATATATATATATATATATATATATATATATATACACACACACACACACACACACACACAAATAAGCTATAATTTGGCTGATCCATTTACTAAAACGCTGGCCAGAGATTTAGTAAAGACTATCTCGAGAGGTATGGGATTAAAACTCCTGGAATAAGGGTTCCGACAACGATAGCAATCCAATCTAAAGTTAACACATCTTAACCTAATATTCAATGGGTAACAACAAGTAGTTGATTTGCATGTTTGTGAAACATTATGTGACAATGTTGACTATTACATATTGAGGGTTGAGTTTTCAAGAAACTCTTAATGAAATTCTATATCGAGGATATGTATCTCAAGAAATAGATACAAATGAAACTTCACCTATATGAATTTAGAGATGGTGTCGTCTTAAAGTGAGAGTTGGAGTTTCTCCCGTGAAAAATTCACGAAAAACAGGAAAAGCACATGGCCATAAATAGTGGTAGGCGAGATATGTAGGCGAAGAACCTTTAAAGAATATGTGTATAGTAACACCGGTCTGATCACATGGGATAACGGTTCAAAGCATGGCTACCTAACATTCCGATTAGGCTTTGCGTAGTCTTTACTAAGGTTAAGTTCAAATCGAAATATACCTAACTGTATTAACACTCTTTTGCTTTCTATATTATGGAATTGGATTTGTCATTATTAGAACAAGTAGGAGTTGTTGTAATTTATAAAGATGAATTACAAAAGTATGCCAAAATAACAAAAAGGTGAAAGTGAGTAAATTTTATTAAATGCATGAGATATAGTCCCACATTAAAAGATTCAGCCACATTGAAAGCATTTATAAAGAGTTAATATCATTAAATCAACAAAAGAATAAAAGAGGATAAAGTGTCATATAGACAAATGTGGTGGTCTTAAACATTATGCCACTTGTATCATCCATACCACCACTCGCCGGTGTTTCCACCGGCGGCACCAGCTCCGAGACCAGGTTCAAGGGCGCGGGCATAGAGGCGCCAGTGGCGGCTTGTAGGCACTTAAGCACTTAGGCACGACACATCGGAGCAATCGAGCTATTTGCGGCGTTAATGAGGCGGCTCTAGCGGCCGACAACCTGCCTATTACCGTTGCTCCTATTTTGGTCGGTGCTTGTGATTTGAATTTTGAACTCGAAAAATGGCAAATCTTCATGAAGTGTTGTAGAATTAAACCATGAAACTCTTGGTATAACATGCAGTAGGCCAAACATTATAGTTTTTGGTAAAAAGAAATTGTTTCACCAAGGGTCACAACCTTGTGAAACAATACCAATGTGACATATAAAAACATGATTTCAGATTCAGAAATTCACAACACAAAAACGAAAAAAATCCTCTAGAATAAATTCCAGACACTCTTCACTGCATTCGAGTTTTTCATATGTTTTGTGCAAACTCGAAAAAGCTTAATTATGTTAGAGAATTTCCAAACTATATTTGGAAAGTTACAATGGTTAAAAAAGACCTTTTGGAGAAAAGGCGTAATGCTTTACAATTGAAGCAATATAACCATTCATGAACAAACTCTTTCAAAGGGTTATTTCCCTTCACCAAGTGGCATGACTTTCTCTATAAATAGAGTTAATTTCCAAAATCCAAAAGGATACAAAAATAATGTATTTCCCGAGCCAAATATCATATCTAAGTCATTTCTTTATTTTTCTAGTGCACGAGAATAAATGAGGAAACTTTATTCAGTAAAATATCGTTGGTCGATATTCTTAATGTGAATGTGTGATTCATGTTAAGGTTTTCAAAGTATCCTGAAGGGGATTCGCCGGTTAACCCATTTGCATCCAATTACCTAAATTGGTGGGGGCGAATCGAACCTAAACCTTAGTGTAAACACACGCTTTGGAATATATTTTGTACAACTTTCATCGTACCGTTTCCATCTTCTACTTGATCATGTTTTGCAGATGACCCCCAACACAAGATCTAACAAATTATCCTAGGTATTTCTGCATCAAAACTCTAATACATTCGAGAGTGCTTGAAATAATATAAATAAAGTTTTTCTTTCACGATTCAAGCCTGGATCCGTTTAATTTTGAAGCGTTAAATAATAGTCGGGCTAGAGTATACATGACAAACCCCATTCTGCAAAGCAATTAGACCTCTGTTCTCCCTAAAGGCCCAATGATAAAGTGAATGTAACACGTGCGAAAAGTAGGTAGACCTCTATTCTTCCTTAAACAAGTAATTCCACCCTCAAGAGCACTACTAATCATCTAGATCAATCGAACGGTCACTCGCAAACGACATCTTACTCTATTTGTCATGTTTCAAACTGTTTCCACTATTTAAGAAGAAAAACACGTCATTTTCAAACATTCAAATTCATACTCACTATAATATAACTTCTCATTTTCTTACTAACTCATCTGTTAAAATATTATCTTTGCAAATCAATTCTCCCTCTATAAGACCGAAAGCTAAAATTCACCACAACAAACACAATTCCGTTGTTTATAAGAAAGCTAAAGTTCACCACAACAAACCCTATTCCGTCGTTTATAACAAAACACTCTCTAATTTATATATCTCGCCATGTAATTCAATATGTCATTGACACTGCCTAATGAGTCAAGCAAAGCATAACAAGTGTTTTCACAAGCAGATGAAAATGAACAAGAGAAGTTACCGAAGAAGAGAAAAATAACATACGAAAAACAATGGATCGACGTGGATGACCAAACACATGACATGTGTAAAGTGATTAACGCGTTTGTACTTTGCTTGCAGTCCAAATCTACGATCGAAAAAGGCAACTATTTTCCACCTTCCACAAGGTATGGTACACATTACAATTACCCCGCTGCCAAGAAACGAAAAGCCAATATTCAAATCGACGACATTTCCTACGTTGTCATTTCAACGTTCAAGATTGAAGAAAATTCGCTTCAACATTTATTAGTGATTACAAATTATTTTAGAAGACTTCTAGTCGTATGTCCAAACGTCATAGTATGTTAACATCAATTATTAATAATATCAAAAAAAAAAAAAAAACATCAATTATTAATATTAGTAGGAAAATAATTAGTTTTTTTGGTCAAAGTATACTTAATGCTTTACTAGTAGTAGTAATACGAAATATAGAATAAAATGACAAATTACTATGTGACACAAACAAATATTTCAGATTTAATTTGAAAATGAGAAAAAAAATTAATTAAAGTTATCCTCTCAAATTTATAAATCTCATTCTTCTCTAAGTGAATTTTCTCAGATTTTAATATGAGATTAATAGATATGTACTGACAATATAAAATAATTTTACACTGTCATCTAATAAAAACTAATAGTCTACTATGTTATTAAAAGAATTTTAAAATAAAAGTGTGATGTAGCGAAATTTATGATCGTTATTGTTTAATTTATACTCTCAGTGCATCACTACTTTTTTATAATATAAATAATAAAATTAGTGTAATTAAAAAAAGTTAAATATATATTTTAAAATTTAAATTACCATCTTATCTATAAAAAATATCTTTTTTATGGATATTTGTTGTTCGTCGCTTAAGTAAATATAGATATTTTTTCAAAGCATTACATTATTTATAAAATTGTTTAATCACTAATTTTTTTCAAATATAACAAATTCAATTATTTAGTTTATTTACTATAGACTAACTAATCAAAATGTATTATAAACTAGCTTAGTATTTAGTTCTCTAATTTTTACCGAACAAAATGTAATCTAAGAAGTCACTTCAAGGTGCCTTATAGATTAATAATCGTAATTATGAAAGATTATGAAGAAAAAAAATTATGAAATTGATGGATCATTAGCGTGTATCTACATTAGATCAAGAGCTACCATATAAGTAAATATCCTTCTAATGATTCTTCTATTGTATCCAAGTGACTACTTGGTCAATTTTACAATTGCACAGAAAATAACTACAAAAAGGAGCTTCATTCAACCCTCAATTTCATGTTTTGATGGTCATACGATCATTGATGTCTGCTAATGGAAAATTTCCTAAAATCTAAAGGGTATTAAGAATTGATTGAGTTTGGATATGTTGAGCCAACAAGTGGAGCAATATAGACAGAAGCATAATAAAAGAACGATGAGGTGAGGATCTCAAAACAAAGAATTACCTCTTGCAGACAATCGATAAAATTGTGCTTAAGACCATCCTAAAGAAGAATACTTCTAAATAGATATGAAATGCTATGAAGAAAAAGTTTGAATGAAATGCAATGGTCAAAAGGTCTCATCTTCAAGCTCTTAGTAAAAATTTGAAACTCTTAAGATGAAGACTGGTGAATGAGTAACATAATACTTTTCCAGGGTCATGATAGTTTTTTTGCAAAATACATACTTACGAAGATGAGATGTTAGATGTTAAAGTGGTGGAAAAGATACTACGCTTTTTAACTAAGAGGTTTAATTAAATTACGTGTTATATTGAAGAGTCAATGGACATTGATGCCTTTCTATTGATGAGTTGTAAAGCTCATTAACAATACATAAACAAAATTTCCAAAGGCGTAGTGGTGAGGAACAAGCCTTTATAATGATAATTTTTCTGCTGTTAGAACTCAAGTCTTGATCATGGATCTATGCCATCCATGAATCACATTTACTCTCTTGTGGTTCAAGAAGAGAGTCACCACAAGAACCTTACACCAGTTGATGATGCCTCTATTTCTGTAAATGTTGCTCAAAGATCTGATTACAAGCATAAGGGTGGATTTTACAAAACCAAAAGTGCTCCTATGGTTTGTACTTACTACAATAGGGTGGATTTAACCATGTACTATATGCACTAAACTTCAAATTAAATATCATTTTAATTTCAAAACTGTGTTTTAACTTGAAATGCTCTGCCAAATTTTCTATAGATCAATATATATTACAGGAAATGAATATAATGAGGACGATTTGTTTGGGTAGCAAAGATAATGAATTGTATATCTTGTAAGTAATAGACACTCATTCCGAAGATTCCAGTCCCTTTCACCAAGCTTCTCACAAACTCAATTCCTCAATAAAAATCAATTTATGTCATACCAGTACTACTTTTCCTCCACTTCATGTCCAAAATATTGTAATTCCCAAGTCAACCTTGTGGCACTTTAGGTTAAGACATGTATGTTCTAAGAGAATAGCTCAAATGTCTAACATGTACTCTTAATTTGATTTTGATAATAATGCTACATGTGATATTTGTCATTTGGAAAAGCAAAGAAAGTTGCCTTATCATTCAAGTTACTCTATTACTTCTAACAAATTTGAGCTTTTACACTTTGATATTTGGGGACCCTTGTCTCTACCATCCATACACAATCATAAATATTTTCTAACCATTCTTAATGACCACACACAATTTGTTTGGATAGTTTTGTTAAAATCCAAATCTGAGGTATCCATACATGTTCAAAATTTCATAACCATGATCCAAAACCAATTCCACATCACACCCAAAATTGTCAGGTTAGATAATGGGTCTGAGTTCATGTTACACCAATTTTATGCATCTAAAGACATTATGCATCGCAGGTTCTATGTTGAAAATCCTCAACAAAATGGTCGAGTAGAAATAAAACACCAGCACTTATTGAATGTAGGAAGAGCTATTCTATATCAGTCAAAACTACCAAGAACATTGGTCCTATGCCCTTCAATTTGCAACCTTTATCATCAATAGAATACCAACACATATTCTCCATGATAAATCACCTTACCAAATCCTTCATAACAAAATACATGACTTAGACACCTTCAAAGTCTTTGGATCCGTATGATGTGCATCTACACTCCAAGCTCATAGAACTAAGCTAGATCCTCGAGATAGGAAATCTATATTCCTAGGATATAAACCCGGTATGAAATGTTACACCTTACTTGAATTTCGTACCAATGAGATCTTTGTCTCTAGAAATGACATTTTTCATGAGTATATCTTACCATACAAATCTACCAATCAAACTTTCCAAACTTCATGGTCATATTTCCCATCCAAACCTGATAAAAACTCCATTGATCAAGCCATATCCACATCACCTGAAATTCCCATACACCAACCTAACACATATCCCCATGATGGTACATTTCACACTCCTAGACCATCATTGCATGACCAATCTCCATGCACTAACACAAATAATCTACCTAACATCCCTGATGACCAACCTAACATCATTAACAACCAGCCTAACATCATTGATGACCAGCTTGTATACACAAACCCACATTCGACTCTAGCAACCGATGCTCATGAACCTCAAACTCCTTGAACCTCTTCAAGAATGAGACATCATCCCTCTTACCTGCAAGATTATATATGTAATTCTCTTACTACTTCAAATCAAGCTTCCAAAGGTATTTCGGCCATTAAGAAATATCCTATAAACATACTTCCCTTTCAAATTCAATTGTGATTCGTGATAACAATGCCATCAAAAATAAATTATAATACAATTTAAAATTATTATATTTTATATTCCTCATATATTTATTTTATATTAGAATAAAATTCTTATAATATAAAGTCGATATATAAGACAAGTTAAACGTTTTTTTTTTTGGATTGGCCTCATGTTTCATTTAAAAAAAAACAGAAATTCTATTAATATATTAATTAAATCAAATTTTCTAATTTACACGGGTCATATATATACTTTTTAATTAAAATTAATCTGACAAAAAATTCTATATATATATATATATATATATATATATATATATATATATATATATGTATATATATATATGTATATATATATATATATATATATATATATATATATATATATATATATATATATGTATATATATATATATATATATATATATATATATATATATATATATATATATACATATATATAACTTCTTAAATCAATTTCTTTTTACATTCTCCCATATTTAGTCTTTGGCCCAAAACATAATTTAACACTTGATATCTTTTTGGCACATAACAATTATAATTAATATTACAAAATCCAGCTTTTAAAATTTTTCACATTTTTTTCACAACAATATTTTGTTATCTTTTTTTAAAATATAAACCCTCTATCTACGTTTAAATAAAAAATAGTCCTATAATATCAAATTTATATATAAAAAATATTGTTAAAAAATCCTATAATTTATAATGTTAAAATTTTGCCAACAATTATATCAAGTTCTATAATAAAAAATTTTGCCAAAAATTTTGCCAATATTTTGTTATCTTTTTTAATAATATAAACCCTCTATCTACGTTTAAATAAAAAATAGTCCTATAATATCAAATTTATATATAAAAAATATTGTTAAAAAATCCTATAATTTATAATGTTAAAATTTTGCCAACAATTATATCAAGTTCTATAATATAAAAAAAATAAAATAAAATAAAAACAAAAAAATTCTAAAGTCCTACAATGTATAATTATACATTGTCTGTTAAAATCTTTACTTTAATTGGGCCTGTATTAAATTAGAGTGTAAAATTTATACATACAGTAAAATAGGTATTTATTTCATACCATATATCAGGTCATATTGTTATAAAAAACCAAATATATACTAACATTGTCTTTAACCATTAACCATTATACTTGAACTTCGCAACTGTCCCTAAATGTTTAACGATGTTCTTCATAAGACACATTCAGATGTAATGTATCTGTTTAATTCACAACAAATCAAAATAAATGGCAGCTGCATTTAACAGAAATACTATAAACATAAACACTAAATTTATACACTAAAACATCAATTTGCAGTAAAGGGATGCATTTAACTTGCAACATTACATTGAGTTCGGGTCTCTTACTAGTTTTCATTATAAGATCTTTTCCATTTTCTACTTTTCCTTAAATACAGATTGTTTAAATTTTTTACATGTATTCATAATTTCTTTAATAAAAATACCATATTGTTAATTCATTATTGAAAAATATATCTATTTTCTTTTCTGATATAAATATTCATAAAATGACACTTTTTATTCGTCACTTTTGACCATATTTTCTTTATTACAATATCTTTTATTATTATTCATATTTTTGGAAAAACCCAAACAGAATAGTATCATCAGTTAAATTCATTGTTGAAGAGATTTACAATAAAGTAAAGAGAGAGACTCTTATTTCAGTTCAGCATATTTTTCAGAACCCACACACTCTCTCTCTCCTCCAAGCAGTTACTGATCCTTCCAAACCTCAAGGTAACACCGCCACGCCACTCTTCTCCGGTTGTTGTTTCCGATTATCATAATTTCAATTTCGAACAATTCGCATCTCATTTTTCCGTTTCGATTATAATCTCAACTGATAAATTTTCTTCTCTGCGATTGTACCTTACCGGTTTTTTATCTATTGAATTTGATTCATCGTGTTCATGAATTCAATTTTGATTTAGTTTTACTGTAAATTTCATCATCGTTTACGAGAAATGCTCTCTTGATTTTTACTACACGTTTTGAATATCGGTTTTGGCTTGTATTTCAAGGATTAATGCATATTTATCATCATCATCATCATCATCATCACTGTGCTTGTAAGGGATGTGAATTTTTCGTTTTCGTAGTTGTTTTATGCTATGGCGACTAAGGCCCTGTTTGGCAATATTTTTTTTTTATAAGCTCATATTTTAAAAAATTCTGTTAGGTAACAGTTGTTTTTATCATGAGTTTTTTTCTTGAGAAAATCAGGAGCTTATAACTTATTTTTACCAGTTTATAGTTTTTTATAAGTTAATTTTAGTAACTTATATAGTTTTTTCTATCGATTTTATGTCTGTTATCTTAATTGAAAAAAAATTTAAAAATCAAATAAACAGATTATTTTTTGTTTTTTCTTATTTATAGTTAGTTCAAGTATTAATTTAACCCAATACTACAAATTCAATTGGTTAGCTTATCTGCTATAAGCAATCTGATAGTTTATCAGTCATTGGTTATACGCTAGCTTCTCATCTATCAGCTATTGTTTGCAGAACAGAATAGAGGCTAAATATTTTCTAACTACTCACAATAGAGGAGCTAAATCCTTCTTGAAATACATTACACAAGTGTTTGTTTGTGGTTACTAGTAGTATGACTAGCTGAAAATAGAACCATGGATTAAGGTTTGAGTCAGTGATTCATGAATTTTCCCGTTCAGTAAATACCTCTCAACATGTCTTTTAGACACATAAGTAATGCCCAGCTAAGCATGTCACTGAGTTATTATGGATGAGTTAATTAATTATTTTCTAGTTCTGTATTCTGAGACGGATGATTAATCTAAATTAGTATCTCATTATGTTTACGGGTGACTTCATACATTTTAATTTCAAAAGCCAGGTTTGTCCACTTTTTTCTCTGCCTGTTTTTCATGTGGGATACTTCTAGTATAGTGTTAGGAACAGTATATGTTTCATGACATTGACTTCCAACCATTAGGATGTGTTCAGTGATTATGGTAGTTTGGGATGGAAATGTAGTATAACATAGTATTATGGATGTTGTTTATATTGAGATATTTAAGAATCTCAGTTGTTTTGTGTAATATGCTTATTAGTACTACACTTTCTGTATTTTAGTTGAATTCTTTTCTCCATTAAATAACTCACTGAACTTCATTTATAATGGTGTTTGTAATGATGCCATATAATGCATTTTTTAAACTGAATTGTTTGATTCTTCTTTCTTGGTGCTTTTCTAATATCTGATATTGTCCTGGTTCTTGATTTGGTGGAAATATATATGTTAAAGTATCCACTCTGCCTTATCTATATCTTTGGTCTTATATTAACTGTAACCTTCATTTAATGTTGTAGCGTGCCTGCCATAATGGGGTTGGGAAACCTTTACAGAAGACGTATTCGAGTATTTACAATGGCCGTAGTAGTATACCTAGATTATAAGGTGAGCTTTGTTTGTTGCTCGGATTTTATTTTATTAATAAGTCTTTTAAACTTCTTATTATCTTTTTTTTTGTCTGTAGGGTGTACAACAACGAGAGAAATGGGTTAGCAAATCTAAACAAACCGCACTGTGGGAGAAGGCTCATGAGAGGAATGCTAAACGAATTCTAAAATTGATAATAGAGATGGAAGGCTTGTGGGTGAAACTTGGGCAATATATGTCAACACGAGCAGATGTTCTTCCTGCAGCTTATATCAATAATTTGAAGCAGTTACAGGACTCCCTTCCTCCTCGACCATTGGAAGAGGTCTTCTAAAAAATTTCGACTTAAAAAGTACTATTATTATTATGTAGTGAAACTGTGAAAGGAAAGAATGCTTTAGGGAGATGATTTACATGATAAGGTTTAAAAAAAAACCCAAATATTTTCTAGCATTAGATGTTTTGTTTTGTCTTTTACATGACTAATATAAGATTTCATAGCTTATTTTACTCTTCACTAAATTCACACTTCCTCTTTTGAAAATGAAATTCACAATCTATGAACAAGAATAAAGAACAAGAATAAGGGATATCATCTGCTAACCTACATGAGAATTTACAATTTTTCTTGAGTTGCAATCAATACCAGATTTCTCAATGTATTTTGTATTTGAAGGTCTATGGTACGATACAGAAAGAGTTGGGCAAATCGATGGATGAGCTATTTACGGATTTTGTCAATGAACCCTTGGCAACAGCATCAGTAAGATCCTGAAGATTTTTTTGCTGCTAGAGGATATTTTTTAACTTAATTAATAATCTTTACAATTAATTCCCCCCCCCCCCCCCCCCCCCCTCGAGTTTGGTGGTTCATTCGAATCTAAGCTGCACATTTTAAGCAGATAGCGCAAGTCCACCGTGCAACTCTGCTCAATGGACAGGAAGTGGTTGTTAAAGTTCAACATGATGGCATCAAAACAGTCATACTAGAGGTTTTGCTTGTCTGTCCTTTGGGATATATGGATAATAAGGTCACTGGAGGCTTTCAAATAACTTTTTGACCTACATTGTTTTTCAGGACTTAAAAAATGCAAAGGCAA
This sequence comes from Vicia villosa, assembly GCF_029867415.1. Classification (NCBI taxonomy): domain Eukaryota; kingdom Viridiplantae; phylum Streptophyta; class Magnoliopsida; order Fabales; family Fabaceae; genus Vicia; species Vicia villosa. The sequence continues at coordinate 179,342,660 of NC_081183.1, forward strand.
TTACTGACTGGATTGCATGGGCAGAGCCACAGTATAACTTCAATCCTATGATTGATGAATGGTGCAAAGAAGCTCCTAAAGAGCTTGACTTCAATCTTGAAGCAGGTAATTTTCTGGTCTTTTCTAAATTTTGATGTTGTAAAGCCAAATTTGTGCCTAAGATAACTGGTATGTTGTTGGAACTAATTGCTTGGATTTTCAAGACTTTTTCTTTACCTAGTTATGTCAAGTTCAAAAATGTCTTTGTGAATTCTACGGCTTCGGTGTTTATCAGAGTTTCTTAAGGGCTTCTTTTGACTGACGTTGAAAAATTAATGGACTATTTATTAACAATTGTTTCATTTTGAAGAGTTGTGTATTTGTTCTTTTGTGGCGGGGGATATCTTCTCCTTTAATTTTTCTCCTTGTCTCTCTTACCAAGTCTTCCTTTTCTGTAGAAAACACCAGAACTGTAGCAAAAAATCTTGGCTGCAGAAACCAACAAGATGGAAATTTAAATCCCAATAGAGTGGATGTTTTAATCCCAGATGTAATTCAGGTATCTCTCTTTTTCTACAAAATAATATGATTGAGTTATTTATTCATAAAGGTGACATTATAGTTGATCCATCTGAAGGTATTCAGGAAAAAATGTGTGAAACAAGTGATCCTTTATACTCGTGATTTTCACAAGTCCTTGTTATCTTAAAATGGTGACATAATGCAATTCATTCTCAAATCCATACCTGATTCGACATACATATTTATTTATGTCAGACTATAAGTGACCTAAGTTTATATATTTCTCTACAAGGTCGCATAGCAATGTAATTAAACATTTTTTCCCTCCGTATATCATAAAATGATTATATGATACAATTCATCCCAAACCCAGACCTGATTAGTCATATATATTTATGTGAGAGTGGAAGTGAGCAAAGCTTACATATTTCTCTACAAAGTCCCATAGCAATGTAGTTAAGCATATTTTATGTGCTTAAAAATGAAATGTAGTTCCTTTTTATTCTTTGGCATTATTTTTCCATTTGTGTAGTTTGTCGTATATATATAATCTGATTGCTTTCAATGACAGGCTACTGAAAAGATCCTTGTCTTAGAGTACATGGATGGAATTCGGTTGAATGATTTAGAATCACTACAAGCACATGGAGTGAATAAACAAAAGATTGTTGAAGAGATTACTCGTGCCTATGCCCACCAAATATATATTGATGGGTTTTTCAACGGTGATCCTCATCCAGGTATACTATCTATCTATCTCTGTTATATGGTTGTGCCTGTATATGCATGAGCAGGAATCAATAATGTTTTCATGTACAACATTTTTCAATTTATTGCAGAAGTTTCATAATAACTTTCTGTAATAATTTTCCAATTATTCCATGTACTCATGGGAATGTTCTCTAACTTGAATAATTACAGGAAATTTTCTTGTGAGCAAGGAATCTCCACATCGTCCCATTTTACTCGACTTTGGGCTTACAAAGAAACTTTCAAGCACCATTAAGCAAGCACTTGCAAAGATGTTTTTGTCATCTGTTGAGGTTGGTGCTGGCTTTTATGGTTTTTCATGATTGTATGGATTCTGACAAAGTTATATACATTGTTAGTTTGGTGGTTATAACTTCTGTTTTCTTGAGCATAGCATCTCAGAGTTTGAAGGTTGTTCTTCAGGCTCTTACACGAGCAGCTAGTATATTTCCTGAATTTAAAGGGTTGGGTTTTAAATTGAACATTGGTTCCTAGTATATTTCCTGAATTTAAAGGGTTGGGTTTTAAATTGAACATTGGTTCCTAAAATAACAGTTATGATATTGTGCCAATACAAAATTGAATAGTGTAAGATGCGGGTAGCCCAACAATAGATCTAGAAGAGGCTCTGATACGATCTTAAAAATTTAAATTGAGCCTAACTCAACCTTACAAACCAGCTTGTAAGGTGAGGGCTGCGCAAACCTTCTAAACATTACATAGGCTATATCTCTAGATAATTTGGAACTAAATACATTACTATTTCACATCCAACATAATGAAGTGTTAGAGGATGCAATGAAGGATGCTTAAATGCTGCAATTAGGCAGCTAGGGGGTGGACCCCAATGAAAGTAGAATTTCCAGCACACCCCCTCACTCTCGGGCTCAATGGGCTTGAAGTGTGGCCGTGAGCGATGCAGGAAGTCCAACATTAGATCTAGAAGAAGCTCTTATACCATCTTAGAAATTTAGGTTGGGCCTAACTCAACCTTATATACTGGTTTGTAAGGTGGGAGTTGCACAAGCTTTATAAACATTACACAGACTATGTCTCTAGGCAATGTGAGACAAAATCCACCCCTTCCCACCCAATGGAAGTGTTGGAGGCTACAATGAAGACAATCCAAATTTTGTAATTAGGCAGTTAGGGCCAGACCACAATTAAGGCAGAATTTTCAAAATCATATTAAGTGATATTGTGATAAGGTTTTTGGTTAAATTTATTTTTCCTTGCATATCAGTGTTAGAAATACTGTGAAAATTTGTTGATTAATTTTGCATAGTGCTTGAATCGTTCTTTCACAAATTGCACGGGTGGATGTTAAGTTGAGCTATACTTTATTTTCTAAAGGAAGTTGGGCTCTATTGTGTACTAGAGATGTAAATGCCATTTTCCTAACCTCACATAGCAAAATAAGCTTTTGGTTGGGTGGTTTTGCCACATTCATGGAAGTCAACGAAGAAATTTAACAAATGCCGTGTGTCTATGATTTAGGAACAAACAGTTGTAATTTTTTCACTCTGTCTATTTCACTTCTGTATGAAATTTTCTTTAGGATTGTGATTATCAGACATCGGTAAAATTTGTGTAACTGTTGCTCCAAAAGATATTTCTAAATGATGACTGAAGTTGTCAGCCTTTTTATCATAGGGGGATCATGTGGCCCTTCTGTCCGCCTTTTCAGAAATGGGGCTTAAGCTGCGTCTGGACATACCAGAGCAGGCAATGGAAGTGACAGCTATATTTTTCCGTGCAACAACACCAGCAAGAGAAACTACTGTAAGTATTCCTTAAACTCCTAAAATTATACCACTCTTTACTTTCTTTATGTTTAATTTTATCTAATTCTGATGTATTTTCCTGATGCTAAGGAATCATTGAAATCTCTAGAGGATCAAAGAACTAAAAATATGAAGGTTATACAGGAGAAAATGAACCTTGACAAAAAAGAAATGAAACGCTTTAATCCTGTGAGTTTGGATACAAACTTGCACTATCTTTTTCTATTCCAAATTTATGAAGCTGATAGTATGTTAGTTAGTCATATTTTATTTAATTTTTTTTCAGGTTGATGCATTTCCTGGTGATATTGTAATATTTGGAAGGGTTCTTAATCTTCTAAGAGGTCTGTCGTCTCACACTGTAATTATAATGCCGCAGTAATGCTTACTTGTTCTCTACAACCTATTTTACTTGCCTGATTTGGATGCAGGGCTTTCTGCCACCATGGGGGTTCACATAGTATATATGGACATAATGAGGCCATTTGCAGAATCTGTTTTGAGTGGGTGAGTTTTTCTTTTTTCTAAATTATTAGTGTCTTCTTCATTCCTTGTTTCACCTATGGCTGATCTGAGGTGAACTTCCCAGGTTTATTAGTAGAGGACCATCGGTAAATGATAGATGGGTTTTTGATTCACCAATGCATTCTGGTGTTGAAGGCAAGCTGAGACAACTTTTAATTGAGTTGGCAAATAACGATAAAATACTTGGAATCCAGGTGCGTGTTGCTTTTTGATAACTTAGTATACTAAAGCTTGAGAATTAATATTGCTTTGGTTTGCTTACTCATCCGCTGTCGCACACGGGTTAAAAACGAGTAATTAAAATGTAGCAAAGGGAAGCGACACTTGAGTCGTATCGCAAGTACTTTTGGCAAAATTGACCAAGTAAAGAAACGAAATAGGGGGTTTTAGGTTAGATTAAGAATACGGTAAAAATAAGTGATTATGACATAAGCTAAAATGGCTAATCTATTGATTATGGTTCCGACTTATCACAGATTATTATAATTCCGATCTCCTAAGCGGATTATTTATTCCTATTCGATTACAAAACTCGCTGACAAGCGCAATTAGTTTTATCTGATGTAAGTTCCTATTATTCGAATTAAGCAAACGGATTTAAGCTCTCGCGAATTAAGCAAACACGACTTAATCAAACACGATAACGAAACAGCTACGCTAACATGATTATGGTTAAGGATCATACAACAATCGAATTGAATCAATATACTCTATGAAAATCGAATTAAGCATGCAAGATTCACAGAATAAAATTGAACAGAATAAAAACTAGATTGAAATTATTATAACTTCAAAGTATGATGGAACCCGTAATTAGCAGATTTTGCCCTTGGGATTAGTTCTCCATGAACTGTACCGCACAAGAATAATATCGTGAATAGTGAATAGGATATGTGAACAGTACCGCAGCTGTCTTAGGGTAAAGGAGCCAAGGAATTCCGGTTCTAATCCTAACCGGGTCGGAAAACATAAAAACTGGCCCAAAACTTGTTATTTTCTAAAGTCTGAAACTAAATCGATTTATTCGAGTCTTTTGCACTCCGAATCAGCTTTTGGTTTCAACACAAAACTTGTAGCTTTTTCTCTTAGCTTTCCAACGCATATCAGAACACATCAATCCGATTCTCGTAGCTCCAGTTATGATCTGCACAGTAAAAGGTATCAATTAATTGTTTATGCTAAAAATAAAGTACGAAATTCAAATAAAGACAAAAATAAACTTAATTATAAAAACAAATTAAAATAGTAAAAATAACAAAATAAAGTATAGAAATGCCTAAGTATAATTATAGAAGAATGTGCATCCAGATGCACTTAATGCATTTATAATGATTAATTACTTTCTTTGTCTAAAAAAATGTTCTATTTGGGTTGTATGCAGTTCTTAATAAAATAGTAATTAGTTTGATTGATTTTAATGATAAAGTGAGTTTCATTTCCTATACTAAAATATGCTTAAAATATCTTTATTAATAGTAAGTGTATAGTTGTAATGTTGATTGAGATACAATAAATATAAGATTATTAGTGGAAAAAAGTAATTATGTTTCGTTGATGATATAAAATAACAAATAATTTGAGGCATACAAATTGCAATGAGACGGAGGGAGTACCTTTCCTTATGGCCAGTTAGCTTATCTACACTAGACTAGATAATGATTGTATATCAAGAATGTATTTAGACATTGTTTGGGAGTTTGAAGGGGAAGAGAGGGAAGGGCTTTGGGCGGCAGAGATAAGTAGAGAGAAAAATAGATAATCTTTTAATTTTTTTTGAGAGAGATTTTGTGTAGAATGATGATGGAATACTTATTATTAATATATTTTTAATATTTAGATTATTGTAACATAAATTGGTAGATTTTGTTGTAAAAAGAATAGATTAGATGGAGATAAGTCAAATAACTAGAAGTAGAGAAAGACTTAGAAAAAACTATAAGAGACTATTAAAAAAGATCTCGAGATTAACGAATAGCACAGGAACATGGTCAATAGAACATTATGGCGTAATTTGATTCATATAGCCGACGTCACTTAGTAGGATAAGCTTGGTTGTTGTTGTTGTTATCTAAGCCCTCCAAATTCCTCCTCCAATACAAATTTTTAGTTTTCCCAAACTAAAAAGATTGTGTTATGAAGAAAAATAACCCCCTCTCAAAATCCTTCCCTCCCTTCCCCCAGAGCTCACAAATTTGGGTGAAAATTAGCAAAGTTATTGAGTATTCCCTTTTTTCACATGTAATGTTGGTTCCAACGCTTTTGATATCCAACTACTAAATGAAGTATATTTTAATTGTTTTAATAAATTGCCTCAATTTTTTAAAGGTATGCGCTTACAAAGATGGAGAGGTCATTATTGACACTGCTGCTGGAGTGCTTGGTAAATATGATCCTCGTCCAGTTAAGCCTGATAGCCTTTTTCCAGTGTTTTCTGTTACAAAGGGTATCACAGCAGGAATGGTACATTGGCTGGTTGACAATGGGTATGTTGTAAGATGCTATCTATGACTATTGACTTTGATTGCCTCTTGACTTTTGCTGTAACTTGTTTTTCATTTGAAAAAGATGGGCCCGTTAACTTCCCATATTTCATGTTTTCATTTTTTTACTTCAATTAATTGATCATTTTACATATATAACATTTGAAAAATAATAAGGGCCCGTTATCTTCTTCACATTTAAAACAAATAAGTAGAAACTTTATTGGATTGACTTTGGATTATTAGCGTCCTCAGGAATAAAAAAATCAATAAGAAAATTCAAAACTAATTCATCTGTCCAAGCTAGGTACCCACCAATTACATCATTGTTAATATTGTAAAGCATGGGACCAACTATCTCCTTATTTGTAGTGTCTCATAGTCCGAGAATAAACAAAGTCAGTATTATTTTCATCCTTTATAATTTGTTGAGCTGAGGGTGATTTTCAACCCCTTGCATTGATCTTATGAGCTTGTTTTGATTTACATTAAAGTTCAGCGGCAAACTTGAATCATATGTTCATTATATTTCATCCACCCAGTTTATCTAATTTTTTTCTCAAATAAAAATTGGATTAGAATAGTGAACTACCTATTTACATTCCTCGGTATTATATGTTGATTTTTCCTTCACAGTTATATGTTGACTTCAGTTAATCTAATGCCAGCATTTTACTCATGCGATTTAACTTATAATAAGTTTTCTCCAGATTGTTTGACTTTTTTGTATGCTGAGTTATTTGCATAACATGGATTGGTATACCACTGTATGTAATTGTTTAACAGTGAATCTCAGGCTACATGCTGTGTTGCTGTAAATGTTTTCAATACAAATGTATGGGTGCTAGTTTGGATAGAGTCATGTTTGTTCTTTGTCATTAGAGTTTAAAAAAAATAGTTTTTAAACTATGTGATGTCATATACTTTCATGCCTGATGCATTTAAGGTGAAATAACTCTGCTTGCTTATAATCTTTGCAGAAAACTAAACCTTGAAGAGAATGTTGCAAATATTTGGCCATCTTTTCGATCTTCTGGGAAAGAAGTCATTAAGGTCAAATACTGATATTTCCTCCAGATTACTGTTTTGAAGCTATTATTTTTAATAATGGTTTAATCTTCTGTTTCAGGTTCATCATGTGCTTAATCATACATCTGGTTTGCACAATGCATTGGCAGACATGAGTCAAGAAAACCCTTTTCTAATGTTAGATTGGGATGAATGTTTAAACCGCATTTGTACTTCGGCGCCTCAGACTGAGCCAGGAAAGGTGCAGATGTATCATTATTTGTCATTTGGCTGGTTGTGCGGTGGAATCATTGAGGTAAATGCGATACCTTTTGTATAAAAAACTTAATTCTAATTGTAATCATTATTTTTCAATTTCATGTTTCATCTGAATTTCTGAACGAATGATTGTTTTATTATAAAAATATGTCTGTTCATGTATTATGTTAAATAAAGAAAGAGCAATGAAGTAACTAATACCTTCATTGTGTTGGCTTTGAAGGGGTGGATTTAGTCCCTCATTGCTAAGAGATATGGCCTGTGTTGAGTTTATGTGCAATCCTCACCCTACAAGGTGGTTTGTAGGGATGAGTTAGGCCCAATCCAAATTCTGAGAAAAAGTAACTAATAAAATGATAAGTTTGAAAATTATTTTCTTGCTTGTAAGTAATGATGCAAAATGAAGTATATGTCTATATGACAGTTGATTGGGAGCTCTAAGTTTGGACCTTGAACGCGTATGTCTCTCCAATCTTGTGTTCACAATCAGCATAGACCTTTATTAGTGTCTATTTGGATAAAAATAGGATTTTTGATATTGTTGCAGTTAGTTTTAAATTATCATTCTGCACAAAGTTACCACAAGCTAGGCTAGTAAAAGAGACCTTGATTGTGTATGACTTATGTGCTTATAGTGGAATTTTTGCATGGTTGCAGTTAGTCTTCACATAGTTGCGAAAAGCAATTGCTAATAAAATTTTCTGACCCGTAGGGTTTCTTTCTATCATGTTCTGATAATTTATGTGGATAAAACAGCATGCATCTGGAAAGAAATTTCAGGAGATCCTTGAAGAATCAATAGTTCGTCCTCTCCAGATTGAAGGAGAACTATATATAGGAATTCCCCCAGGCATGTTTTGATGAGTACTTATTTATGTAGTGATGATAAGAAATTTATATCTGATGAGTGTTGTAATATGATCATTTTATTTTCTATTTATTCCAAAGTAACTGGAGTTGAAGATATCTGACTTTGGTTTCATGGCTTATATTTTTAGGAGTGGAATCTCGTCTTGCAGCTCTAACTGTAGACACAGATGATTTAAGCAAGTTCACAGCGACCAGTAGTAGTCGTTCGGAACTGCCCTCCACCTTCCAGCCACAACAAATTGCGCAAATGGCAACAACTTTACCTCCTCTTTTCAATACACTAAATGTTCGGCGGGCCATCATACCAGCGGCTAATGGACATTTATCTGCCCGGGCACTTGCACGTTACTATGCAGCTCTAGCTGATGGTGGCAAGATACCACCGCCTCATCCTTCTTCTTCTAAGCCAATACTTGGAAGTCATCCACATATCCCCAAATTACCTTCTAAGAAATCCCCCAAAAAGCGGAAATGTCTTGGAAGGGGGGTGGCAACTTTACCTGCAATTAATAAAAGTTATGAAAAAGTCTCAAGCAAAGAAGAATATGAGGTTACAGAAGGAAGAAGCAATAGCAGAGATAGTAGCAATGGTGATGATGTGGGTAGTAGCAATGTGGAAAGTAGTAATCCACGAACCCATATTCCTGGTAAGGTCTATCGGAATCCTAGGATCATAGACGAGTTCTTGGGTACAGGAGAGTATGAGAACTTAACTTTGCCAGATGGGGGTTTTGGCTTAGGATTTAAGCGGTTTAGTTCAAAGGATGGATCGACCATTGCGTTTGGTCACTCGGGAATGGGTGGGTCTACAGGGTTTTGTGATGTTACTAACAGATTTTCTATTGCTGTGACATTGAACAAAATGTCATTTGGAGGTGTCACTGGAAAAATTGTCCAGCTTGTCTGTTCAGAGTTAAACATTCCCGTGCCAGACGATTTCTTAAGATATGCAGCTGACCAAAGAGGAGATGCAAATCCAGGAAGGCCTATGATTAATTAAGGGTGGAAGGTTTTTTACCATTTTTCCAACAGTATTTATGCTTAAATTTTCATTTTATCATCTTGATAATTTATGAGTGCATTGGGGCTATTCTTGTAATCAGGAAACTAAGCAATTCAAGATTTAGCTTTGCTTCTAAAATTGTTTGGCATAATAATGTTTGTAATTATGTGCTCACAAATTAGAACTTTCCGTGATTTAATTTATCTGCAGCATTGGGTATTTTTAAATTTTGACCCATGTGGCTTTATCGTCACGTGAAATATAAGATGAACAATCTATGGATGCTGTATATTGTGCCTTTCATAAATAATTATTGGAATTTGGAAATAGCAGTTCAGGCTTGTATCCACTACTAGTGTTCCTTTTCTCATTTTTTTCCTGAGGCATTACAGCTCTGCTAGATCCTGTCATCGGGCCAAGTTTTAACAATTCACTCAATAACTTTCTTTTCAACATTATCTATTGATTAAGTTTATGTGGATCCCATTGTTTTGTGTGAGATTCACATAAATTTTAACATAGTGTTAAAAAGAGAGTGTTGTTTACACTTGTTTCGACCATAGATAGTCTTCACAAAGTTGTCCAAATAAATCATGAGATTAAAGTATAGGTGAAGCGGATGTTGGGATTGATTCCGACTATGCTTTAATTTTCACATTATATTGTTCCAAAGTGACAAGCTCTTATGGGTCATAAAAAGTCCTTACAAAACAAAACACCCACATGGAAAATGTGGCTTACCTATTTAGAGTGCAGTTATGAAAGAGTAATCTTGTTACTCTATATCATTCATAACTTATTTTCAAGTCTAGTTGCCTTTTGCTAACATATTTCTGCCTAACATTATTTCAAATTGACATAGTTTTGCTAACATATTTCTGCCTAACATTATTTCAAATTTCAATCATGAAAATCATTTACCAGCACGATTTAATCATGCATAAATAGACTCTTGTACTCACTTCATTTCTGGTAACTAAATTGTAGGAAACAATCAAGGTGAAGTCGTGAAGACTAAACAAAAAGAAAATCACACCATTTGATACATACACCACCAAGTATACATATATAGAGTCTTTCATCCAAAATAGGACTATTTTCTATAACATAACAAGCATGTCTAATAATATAAAACAGCACATACACAAACTTAGATACTCTAACTGGACACTATAATTAATAACATGTGGTAGTAAAAAATAGTTACTGCCATATGCTAGTCAAAGAGCTCACAGCATCATTATTGACTCCATTGTTGAAATCACTGCAAGATATATCAAAGTCTCCAAGTCCAATAGTCGAATTCTGTCCAGTAACACCATATGAAGCATCATTTCCATGGATGGTGATGGTGGGCGAAACATGCGCCATGCAGCGGAGACTATTAGTGTTGATTTGTGGTGGAGTAGTGCTCAATTGATTATGATTTTGGAGAAGCTGGTTGTTAAAAGTGGGGAGAGTGCCCCTAGAGACCATATCCTCTGCTAACTTCACCTAAATTGAACAGAAAATTCTTTATTAGTAACTCAATACATCATACATGATTTATAATTGTATTAAGATTGTTGTTCTTTAGTGGTTGAAAATTTTTCACTCTATTCAATTATACCTTAGCCCTCAAAGCTTCAACATCTGATTTTAAAACTCGGTTATTTGTGTTAGCATCACGAAATTGTTGACTGGCATCAGTAAGCTGTTTAAATAGGCCTGCATTTTCCAGCCTCAGTTGTTCAACCTGAGAAACAATATATCAAAATCTCATAAAGGAAATTGTTATAAAAGAACTATGAAGAGGATAATTCAATTAATTAAATTACCTGAACCTCAAGATCCGCCAAATGTGCTTGTTTTCTTCTTCTAGACCTTCTCGCAGAATCACGATTCGACACCTGCCTGAAACCATGAAAATCATGTTAAGTTGCATGAAAATATCCATCTATGAGTAGAAAATAAATGAATGTTTGAGGTACCTTCTAAGGCGCTTCATATCAATAGGGTTTGTGCTTTGTTCACAAGGACCAGCTTCATCATCTACATCAGACGGATCACGTGAGGAACCACTTGTTGTAGTTACTCCTTTGGTTTGATTTTCTCTATTGCTTGGTTTATTAGCTGAGACTGGGCTCGTAACTATCCATTATACAATCCAAAAATGAATTATGTGAAAATTATATGGACATACAATGAAGTTATCTATAAATCTATAAATGGTAAGTTAGTTATCGTATATATCTTGTAATGGTAGGGACGTGTGGGGAAGGTGATCTTATCTTATATTTGAAAAAAAGTTGATACTACTGTTCTACCATTATCCACAAGATCCCAACCATTGCATCATAACACATAAGGAACAGGATATTCAGCATGCTTTATATATATATATATATATATATATATATATATATATATATATATATATATATATATATATATATATATATATATATATATATATATATATATATATATATATATATATATATATATATATATATATATATATATATACACACTAACAAAGAGTATTTACCGGTAGCAGAAATGGATGATTGAGAATCAATTGTTGCAGTGATGGTAGAATGCTTGGGAGTGAGGTTTTGGGAGGATACAAAAGTATTATTTGTAGGTTCACCACATGTTGAAAATGAAGTTACCGTATCCTGCAATTATGAATGCTAAATTAATATTTTTTATAATAAAATATAAGCAAATTTAACTATATAAAATATAATCAAAATTAACTTTTGATACTATATTTAATAATATTATATTAAATATATTTTTAATTTTATTAAATTAATTATATTAATTAAAACAAATTTTCATATAATTATGTTTCTATTGAGATGGAAATTAGACATTATAGACGTTGAAAAAGAATTACAAGCGTGAGTAATATGGGGAAGTCTCACATTGGTTAGGAATGTGCTATCACTTTAAATTTTTGAGTGAATATATGATGTGTCTCACATAAATGTGCGTACCTTAAAAAAAGAAAGTCCAAGATAGAAAATGCTATTCCCTTTAGCCTAAATTGCGCCAACAATACTTGATAACTAATTTAAACTACAAACAACTATTTATTGTGAAATGTTGACTCTTACTTGTAAATCATTAGAGAGAAAGAAGTAAGTTGTAACCATGAGTATAAGTTTGAATTTCGATGGTGAGTTCAATAAAATCATAAGACCATTGAATTTGTGAAGTTTAAAAATGTATATTTTCTTTTTATCAAAATCCCATTTAGTCATAATTCTATTGATCTCATTCTTAGCCAAACACATTAATTAGTTATGTAGCACACTTAGTTAGCCTCTTTAATGATACTTCTTTCACTTACACACTTTTTTTTTCATGCAAAAGGTATAAATCAAAACATAGAAAAGATCCACTAAAAAAAAACAACATAGAAAAGATAAACTATATAAGAAAGTAACAAAACAATCCACTTTTGTCTTTCACAATGACCCACTAAGATTGTGGGCAATAATACTAGGACCACCACGTAAAAAGTAGAAATAGATGATACATAAGTTTTAGAGTCTATTGGCAAACCACCTAATAGATACCATGCATGGGATAGAAAAAAATTACTATAAAGTAGACTTGTGTGTTTTATTTAATGAATTGGAATTTTAAAAAAATGCTTGAGAAGTTGTTTTGTTTATAAAAGGGAAAAGGAAGGACCCATGTTGCTTTGTTTTATTCCTTTTCTATTTGAAGCATAAGCACTTTATTTTTCAAATTTAGTGTTTGATTGAGCAAATAAGAGAATGAAGATTTTCTTTTTTAAATATGAAGAAATGAGATTATTGTTATATATTTTTTGAATAAAAGGGTTGAATTATTTAATTCTTTTCCTTTTGGGTTCATTTTATTGAAGAGGGTAAACAAATAAATGCAATTAGTTAATTCTAGCTCACATATATGATATTGTAGAGATTTGAAGAGGAAATAACATATTATGTAAAATATAAATTAATACTTTCACTCTATTAACCAAACCATAAAAAGAAAGTTATTTTTCTTTTCATCCCCTCAACTAAATAGAAATCTCATTTTGAAAACAACTTATAAAACTACCCATTTTTAGCTTCTTTGAAACACATGTCTAATTATCCTAACATATCCAAACACCCACTAAATTTACTACTATTGAATTCCTCATTTGAGAGAAGTGTCCAAAGCTTAGTAGTCAATTATTGCTTAATTTGAGAGATTTTCAAGATAACTCTGATGAATTGGAAGGACATGTGTATAATTTTAATCACATAATCATTGTATATATAGTTTGCAAGCCAATAACAAACTTTATACTTTGTATATAAATCTTCTTTTTAAAACTAAAGAGTACCAAATATCACGTCATGAACATGTAGAAGTGAAACTTAATTAGATTCTCAAATTAAGTAACATGTCCATTGTTGTGTCCCAAAGTAAAAGACAAAATAAAATTAAAGTAAGTGAAGATCCTCATAAAGTAGTGCGTTCCCACGAGTTCAAAAGACAACATAATAATTTATCAATAATAACAATATAAAATATAACAAAAAGAATATATAATGCACATTAACAATACTTTCTTCATCACTAAACAAAATTCCTGCTGACGTGGCCTTCACAAGTTCCTTTCCTTCACCCTTTAAATACACCAAATTCCATTCACATAAAAAAAGTTCTCCATCTTATTCAACATTACTTATTCATTCATATTGAAATCAAACATTCATCACAAACCAAAATTTCATACTTTCAAATTTTGTTAATGAATTCTTTATCATGAAACTATCAATGTTCGAATTAACTATTAGATCAAGATTTTTCTATCTTCTTTTTCATATTCGACATAGATCGAATTCAGATGATTAATCTTCAATAACTTTAACTTTTATCACGAATTAGTTTAATAATTCAATCTCACAATTAAATTGACTATTGCATGAACTAGATCAGTTATTCAGTTAGTTATTCAGTTACACAGTTAGTTTAGTTTAAATATGGCGGTAACATTTTTAAAACAACTAACTAATAATAACAACCACAAAAATTACACATAACAAAGTGAAAACTCAAAACTAAAACTATTACCATGATAAGAATATTAATATGATAATTATTTTTTAATTTATTTTTAATTTTATCATTAGTAGCGTTCTTAGCAAGCTTGAAAGTGTTTGGTTAATCAACAAAATCACGTTAAGAAATCAATCAATAAGCGTTCAAACGTGCTTTTCTGAGAAAGCTGTTAATCAAATTCATAAGTGCACAGTGTGTGAGAGTGAGAGAGCACTGACCAGATTTTGAAAATCGGCGGCATCAGCGATGATGCCGGAGCAAACATCGCCGACGCCGGTGAACGGATCCACTTTAAACGGTTTCACGTCGATGTCGTTCGCTGAATCGGTTTCCGTTTCGACTGTAACTGGACGCTTTGTGAAAGGTTCGTGATCGAACTCCGTGATCCATTTGAGATCTTCGAAGCCGGAGAAAATGGATGACGGCGTTAGGATGGTTCCCCACTTTGGTTCCATTGCGCCGGAGAGAGAAAAGAAGAAGAAAAGGGACTAAGAGAAGGTGCTTCGTGCGTATAAATAGGAAAAGTTTCGAATCATTTGATACGTGGCGTTTTACAGTGGCTTCACATAAAACTTTTTTTTGAATTAAAATACATTCTTTCTTTTTTTATAAATAAAATAAACATTTTTTAAATATAATATTTTTAAAAAAAAGTAATTTAGGGCATATTTGTTTCAAGTTTAACAATTAAATTCCCACGAATAATTTTTGAAAATGGTTATACCTATGTTTGGTAAGAGTTTAAAAAAAATTTATTTCTAGAAATAAAAATTTCAAGGAATAAAATAACTTCTAATCACTTCTACCATTCCAATGCCTTTATTCTTACGTAAGAAGGTGAGAATGTTCATTCCCATGAAATTTTATATAATTTTTTAGGGAAAAACTAACATGTGCCCCAAGGGCACAAGATAATGGAATATTTATAGAAATATTTTCTCGGAATGCGTGTATTCAATATATCGAAACTTTAAATATGACTTTATTGCATTTAATTACATTTAACATTTTATAATTATAGTATCCTTAACATGTGTCCTAAGGGCACATGTTAGCATGACCAAATTTTTTATTAAAAAATATAACTATTAACTTTTCTAGAAATTTCAAATAATATGTCAAATATATATTTTTTAAAATACCCAAGAATCAAGTTTCCTTATTTTTATTTCCAGATAACTTATTCCTGTAAATCTCTTTTGAATCTTTGAACCAAACACGCCCTTAGTTAATAGATGTATGTAATAACTTATAACTTGAGATCTGAATTTAAAGTTAATATTTATCTAATATTATTTAATAAAATATATAGAATTTCTTTTTTACTTATTCGTATTTTTATGAAGTATTAACATATTTAATATTAATTATCTAATATACCTAAAAAAATAATAATAAATATTAAATTAAAATCTTTTTTAATAATTTTTTTTTGTAAATATATTATGAACATTTTTTGTGTGATAATAAGAGTGAAAAGACAAATAGAATATTTATTAATTATAAATAAATTGTTAACATCTCTAAAATATATTTATTATATTTTTAATTAAAAAGAGAAATTAAAATATTATATCAATATTATAGATGGTTTTTAGTTTTTGCAGTAAGCTTGACTCGTTACTCCATTCCTATTTTCACTAAAAAAAGTAAGATTTTCGGACTCTACCACTAGAGTGTGTACGACTATTTTAGCCCAAAGGAAAAAAGAGGATCCCATATATAATAAGTAAGAGAAGTAACATATGCTATGAGATGCTCCACTGCCCTCAAACTTCATTCCCATTTCAAATCGACCTGTTAGATTATTTTTATCTTAGTATGCCGCTTTGCGACCTTTCCTTCTCTATCTCTTCGTTCAAAGATAGAGCCTTTAACTAATGAGAATTTGAATGTTGATAATGTTTTAAATTCTAATGATATTATTGATGTAGGTGCTATAGAAGACGATGTTCAAAAGTCATAAACTATGTCCATCTACGAATGAAGAAAAGTTGAGTATGAAGATTATTATGTAAGCGTCAGTTGTTGGTAGTTTGATATATGCTATATTTTGTACAAGACTGGATATTGCTCTTGTTGGGGAATGGTGAGTCGTTATCTATCAAATTCGGGAAAATATCATTGGAAGACCGTGGAGTGGTGATGAGATATTTGCGTGGCTCGTCAAATTTGAAGTTAACCTTGAGATGCAAGAAGCCTATGGTTGTTGAGTATACAGATTCAGATCTAGCCGAAATCTTAGATAATCAAAAATCCACTTCAGGATATATGGTGACTTTCGTCGGGGGAGTCGTGGCTTAGCAATCAAAATTGCAAAAGTGTATTACACACTCTAATACTAAAGTGAAGTTTATAGCCGTCGTGGAAGCGTCAAAAGAGTTTCTATAGTTGAGGAAATTTGCAATGGAATTTGGTGTAAGTATGTCTTATTATGTGATAATCAAAGCGTCATTCAGTTATCAAAGAATTCCTCCTTTCACTCGAGGTCGAAGCATATTAATGTTTGTTACCATTGGATTCGTGATGCATTAGATTCTTAGTTGATGGAGCTTGAGAAGATTCACACCGATGACAATGGTTCGAATATGTTGATGAAGGTGTTGCCTAGGGGAAAGTTTGAGTTTTGTCGTGCGGAAGCCAGATTGGTGTTGCCTTCCAACTAGTGGGCCGAGGGAGTTTGTTGGGCTATCCCTCCTATCTGGAGTGACCCAAATGAACGTGGGTTAGTGGTCCATGTCACCATGTGTGTGTAAGCTTTTGTTATTATCCAATAAAGAGGAATATGGTTTAGATGCGGGAGACAATAAGAAAAAGTAGAAAGAAGAGTGAAAATCCCGCAACTCCATTCCAACGGTCGGGTCGTCCTGAAATTTTGTCACAGTGTTCATGACTCATAAGAGTATATTTTGAATGGAGGGAATTGGATTCTCAGCTTTCTTAGTCTGTCTGTCGAGTCTATCTTTGAGGTGAGAATTTCTTGATGTTTTTGGATTGTTTTGTTTCTCTTGATTCTTGTTGTATTCCAAGATTGATTGTAGATCTTGATGATGTTTATGTATGTCTCTAACTAGTGTTAGAGAGAATCTAGTTTGTACTTAATGTTGATTATAATGGAGATATTAAGTGGCCTACGGATCCCACCTACGGATCCCGTGATTTTTTACTCCTAGTTAACAGAGGTTTTTCTACACTAAAATCATATTATATTATTTTGTGTAGTTTATTGATTATCGTTGCATTTAATATTTGTGAGATATTGTATAGTTAAATTATTCTGTTGCGTTTATCAATTTCCTCCCAACAATATTTGACCGTCGTAAATTTGATTTTAAAAATATGGTATAATAGATCAAATATAAATAGTGAGGAAAAAAAAAGCTAAAATCATGTGACCTTCAACAATCAAGTGGTGCAACTAGAGAAGCTTAATAATTTTCTAACATACATTCTTAATATAAATATTAAGGTTGCTACACATACATATCCCCCTTGTATAAGTACTATAAAAACAATATAGTAATTGGAGTTATGCTCTACACAAAAGTTACAACCTCGGTAACACATCCAAATTCTCCTTGTGAAAAGTCTTAAATCAAAATCAAAATTGAGGTTAATTCTAAAGCAAGTACACTAAATTTTTTGAATTGTAAATAAAAAATTTCAAAAGTTGGGTCACATTAGAAAGAGAAAAAAAAAAAAGAAAAAGACAGCACATCTTTTGTCTATGGTTTACTTTAAAAATATGTATGTCATGTCAATAGTTTTGTTTATATAAAAAAACAAATGGTGGCAACAACATTAAGACTCCTATTTACCACAGTTTTGATAACAAAGTGACAAAGTGGCTAAGCAACATAGAATGGTACAACAAATATAAGGTCATCTCCAATGGTGCAATCCATTTTTGAGTTCTTTATGGGTCCCACCAGCCATATCATTTCAAAATAATTTATTTAATATTTATTTTATTGATGTAATTCAAATGGGTCCCACAACTTTACCTCATAAAGTAATTTGATTGGGTACCACAATTTTTTACTAGTTGCATTGCAATGCAACTCTACTATGACATGGCAAATTGATTCAATATTTAATTATTATATTGATGTCTAGTTGGAGAACTCATTGAAAAATCCTACCATTGGAGATGCTCTAAGAAAGCATTGTCACACTAAAATAATATTATTTTATGAACCACTCAATGAGAGGAAGTACAAATTCCAAACTCTCTTAAAACCGTTCAAAACTTTACTTTTGGAAAAGCATTAAAGGCATTTTCTCTCCATCTTAGATGTGGCTTATGAGACAATGGAATGAATGGCATAAAGAAAGAGTGGCAACTAGTGTTTCAACAATTAAAAGTTGGTTTCTTAATGTATAAGTTTTTATTAAAATAATATGGTGATTGATGGGGACAAGCACCAAACCTAAAACAAAATAGTGGTAAAAAGTTGCAAACGTGGTTATGTTTTCTTTTTTTTTGCTTTTTTTAATTCAATAGTATGAGGAAAGCTTTTATTATTTGTGTATTCTAACTTCAACTTTTTCTTGTTATCACCATCACTCAATATACTAAACGTTTTAAACTACTACTCTCCTTTTTGAATAATAAATTTATTAGAGGATTGATGCTATATATATTAGTCGAGTTAAATGAATGTAAATTATTAATTTATAATTTAATTTTTGACGGTAATATTTATTTTTATTTTTATATTAATATGAACAAATTATTGATATTTATTAATCAACAGTTTTAAAAAATATTTAATATTATAATAAAAAATTTAAAATTATTGTGTTTTACTCCATTAATGAATCATTTATTTCAAGAAAGAGATAGCAACAATAATTGTTTTTGAGCATTCTTCATGTATTTTAAGAAGAAACCAACTCTATTAGCTAGGTTTATCAAAAATATGAATAAAGTTAAGGGAAAAGCTAACATGTGCCTTAAGGGCACAAGTTAATGAGATATTTATAGAAATAATTTGTTGGAACGCGTGCATTCAATGTATCGAAACTTTAAATATGACTTTATTGCATTTAATTACTTTTAACTTTTTCTAATTATAGTATCTTTAACATGTGCCCTTAGAGCACATGTTAGCATGACCCTAAAGTTAAACACAAGTTGTGAAGAAACCAAAGAAAAACAAGTCAAATTTTGTATCCTAAAAGGAGATGATGACCAAATTGCCTAACACCTATGATTAAAGTTTGCTTGAGCTTGACATAAGCAAAAACATTGAAGCCAACTCTATTTGTTAGTATTGAAGTCATAAAATTAGTAGGTTGTAGAGTGAGATATATTGGACCTAAAGTAATAGCTTGCTTAAGCTTATCATTAACCTAGCTCTCCTACAATTTTTAAAGTTAAATGAGGATCTTGAATCGTGATGCACCCATAAATATGTAAGAGACAATAGTTTATTTTGTGTTAATTTTACATGTATTATTATTTTTAATTTTTAATTTTTTGATAAGCGTACATGTATTATTGATAAATGCATGTCTTGTATTATTTTATATTTACTAATAATAAATATTTATCTCGTGTTTTTTAAAGTTTTACTAATGTGTCATGTGTTCTATTATTGGTGAAAAAAATTTATTTCATAATATATATATATATATATATATATATATATATATATATATATATATATATATATATATATATATATATTAAAAAAATCTATTTCATTTTTTAAAAAAACTTATCAATAAAAACACATTCTGTTTCATATTATTTTATTTTATATTAATTGAATGAAATCATATGTTTTTGTAACAGATATTTGTTTAATATATAATAATATCATAATTAATTTATTATTATTTTGGCAAAATATTAATATTTTTAGGGGTGTCTTTTCGGTAAAAATAAAATTCACAAAATCATCCAAATTTTAGCCCGAATATAATTTAGACATGTATTTCCAAAAATAGTACAAAAAAATTCAGAGATGTATCTCTGAACAAATCTGTGATTCTCAACCATGACAGAAACGCCATTGTAGCCTTAACCCTCTAAAAATATCTCAATGCATTTCTTGTAGGATACCAATTTCGTTTGCACTATTATCTAATGTATCTAAAACAACTAATTTGGCTTATACAACTAACTAAAAATCAAAACATAAAAGGATTTTTTTTTTTGAAAAACTTACCAAATCGAATTAATGAGAAGGAGAAATTTGAATGTATGAGATGCTAGAAATGAGGAGAAAGGGTTCAAATGGTAGAAGCTTGGACGAATGGATGAGATGATTGAATGTGTGAGAGCTCAAATGTTTTGTTTTGATCATTTATAGAAAATGAAGGAGGGAAAAGGAAAGTCTGGCTCGATGATATGAAACAAACGCGTTCAGATATGCATCTCCAGACCACCCACTAACATTTGAATAAATGGTGTTTACAAAGATGCATCTTTGCACAAACCTTTTGTACCTTTAAAAATGCATCTCCGGCCGCGTCAATTTTTGATTTTATAGGGTCTGAGAATGACTTATAAGAGTGCGTCCGGAGATGATCTTCAGACTATAGGGACATTCATAATTTGATGGGGAAAAGGTGGAAAGAGCAACCCATAATTTTAAGGCTTCCTAGTATAATTAGACAATTTCTCATTACACCTTTATGTATTGGGGCGCATCTCTGAAAACGCAAAAATACCCTTGGATTTATTCTGTCTTTTGAGATGCATCTCCGAACGCACCAAATACCATTTTTGTCAAAATTTAGTTCAGAGATGTATCTCCTAATAAACTCAAAGTTAATTCGCAAATACATATCCGAACATACCCCCGAAGTCATTTGCAACAGTTTCAGTCAGAAGATTTTTTTAACCATTCAATGATTTTTCTAAGATGTATCTCCGAAAGTCTCCAGCGAAAAATTCTTTATATATGACCACCTTGCATGATTATCTCTCTATCACTCCAAACTCCTTCCATAGCCAAAAACCATTAAAAAAGGAAAAATATCCTTTTCCTCCCGCATGTTAACTCCGGGGTTCATTTTGGTCCCTTAACTTCAAAAAGTTCCATATTGGTCCCTTACATTTTCAAAAGGTACAATTTTAGTCCTTTTTAACATATGAGCGACTGATTTAGCGATCAATTTTTTATTTTTTTCATCTCCAAATAGACGAAAAGGACCAACATGATACGTTTTGAAGAGTTAAGAGACCAATATGGAACTTTTTAAAATTAAGGGACCAAAATGAACCCCGTTGTTAACATACGGGGCCAAAAAGTGTATTTTTCCTTAAAAAAATATTTTCAACCAACTTTTCGATTCCAAACCAATTTTTTTACATTTTATCACATCAAAGGGAGCAAAATAAGCTGCGAATTAAGATAAAGTTTCCTCATTTCACCCATCATTACTTGCATTAATCTTGTGTTTGAGCTGGAAAAATTTGCGCTTTGTCCGGATATACATATCCGAACTCGCCTACCATAATTTCGGATGTGTATATCAGAAATATTTTGTTACTGGTTTTTAAGCATTTTCCTATTTTGGTTCTTATTAGATATGGTGCACCCTAGTATGTTTTCTAAAGTTGTTGTACACGATGTAAAATAGGATGTAGTGAAGGATAATGTTAAACTATATGAAGTGAAGCTTGATGTTAAACCAGATGAGGTGAATCATGATGTTAAACCGGTTCTTGTCGAGATAAATGTTGGTCAACATTTCATAACTGAACACTATACGATCTATGAAGGTATGGAAGCAACTCTACGTCTGAATATACATTTTCAAATTTTAGAAGTATTTTTTTATTTTTTACGAAGGTATGGAAGCAACTTTAGGGTGCCTTAAGCAATGACCTTAATTTTTATGTGTCAAATCCATCTTTCAATTATACGATCTAGACCGTATTAATTTTTAAATGACATTAAAAAAGTTAATTTTAGGCCATTTCTTAATCCACCCCTTGATACTATTAGTTATCTGACGCAATCACATTAATGCCCCTACTTTCGGAGATACATATCAGGAAGCACCTCTTTTGTCCAGAATTTTCTTTTCTCCGGAGCTACTTCTACGGAAATATCTTAAACATGGTAAACGTTGGGAAAAATTTAACTTAATTCAGTTCAGGGAAACATCCGTAGATGTAGCTCCAGAATATTTTGCTATATTTTAAACCAACTATATTTCACTATCTAATTCTAATTTTTTTTGTACAAAAAAATAATGCCTCAAACTATAGTACATCAAAATAGTGATATGTTTACTCAATCTTATATAGTACATAAATAATATATCAACATATACATCATCAAATAATCATATGTCATAAACATATTCAAGAAAATAGTACATCAACATCATCAAAATAATCATCGCACTCACTATTGAGTGTGCCAGAAAATATCTGCATCCTCTCATCTGCCTCTATCGCTTCTTATACGTCTACCACTTCCTCTGTCTCCTCCCGTGCATCTACCATCTACTATCTCACCCGTCCTGACGCGATGTTTAAGATACACAAGTGCCCCATGTGCCACCTCGATCATGTCATCCACCATACGCCTGACACCAGGCCCCTCAGGGAAGAAACCCGTCTCAATGTCTACCTTCCTTATCTTAACTATTCGACGACAATGAGGCAGCACATTCTGAGTGTGATCCATCTGAGACTGCTGATCCTATAATATCTCCTAATGAGTTAGTATGGGCGGTGATCCCTCTGTAGTGGGCACCATAAAGGGGTGTGAGACAGTAAAGAACCACATGATATAGCCATCAACGCAGCTCCAATCTCTCGCCACTCTGGTCTCCCGAGACTTCTCCAGTACAATGTGGTTATGATAGTCAGCAAAGATCTCTTTTATCTGCCTATGGGTCAGTCGAACTGCATACCAATCATCCAGAGAATAGTGAGATGTCATCACGGGCGCGTCACATGGTGAGCAGCATAGACGGGGTAACAGGTGTCCTCACCAACCATGCGATCCAGATAGACTTTGTAAGGGTCGGCCGCCTAGTTCCCTCTAAGGGGGATGAAGGCACGAGCACGTGGACAGTCCTCAATGTAATCCACCACATTCCCCAGCCATATATCATAGAAAAATGTTGGAATATCCACCCCTGAAATGAAAATAAAACAACAGATCAAACATTATCACGAATATAGAATGAAAAGTAGAGAAAAAAGTAGAAGGATATAAGATTGTTACCATATATAGTGAACCGCTGCATGCGACATTCATGGTTTTCCATAGGCATCTCTGTCGCAGCCTCGAATAGGTGTACATCAGTGTAGCCTCCCCCAGCCGTACTCATAGATCCGTGTGGGATCCAAAAAGTGCGTGAGATAAGAGACATCGGTATACGTGGAGCTCGTGTCCACAAATAGTTGAGTATCAATCAAATATAGAAAGAAACACCTCAGCACACACTGTATGTGTATTTTAACCTCAGCTGGATCATCATCTGCCTGTCGTGCCTCAGCTTGCGCCTCAGTAAATCTCTACTTCAAAAATGAAAACCTAACATGAACACTGCGGGTCTTATCCATCTCCTCAAGTGCCTCTTGTGGATCGGCCCCAAACTCCTCAACCACAAGCTCTCTCGCTTCTTTCTTCGTTATCCTACCGTAACGTAGGAGGGCATCCGTGATCGGTATATGCAATAGACATGAGACGTCGTCCAGTGTAATAGTGATCTCACCATGTGGGAGATGGAATGATGACGTCTCAGGGTGCTATCTCTCCGCAAATGCCATCAACATCCCGTTGTGGATCAGGCTGTAACCAATCTCACAAACGTTCTTCAGACCAGAGGCAATAAGGACATTCTGGAACCATGCCTCATGTTACAATGTTACAAATAATCAATTTCCAATGAAAACAATGTTAGTAACAATCAATGTTACAAATAATAAATTTCCAATTAAAAAAAAGAATTAATCTGAGCAATGTTACCTCTCCATCCTAGACATGTCTAGGAGGATGGTCGGTGTACCTTGTCAGCAATGACAAACCAGATGGACCCCTATGAAACCCTCAGGCGCATCCTCATCAATATCCTCCTACAGTGGATCATCACCCTCTGTAGGTGGCACCAGGAAACATCATCTGCAGGAAGTGGAACAGACCTATCCCGACGAGGTCGGCTGGAGGACGGGGCCTGTGATGTACCCTCACTAGCATCTCGACGCCTCCAGGATGAAGAAGTGGAAGTGGACGGGGCCTGTGCACTAGGTTGTGACGTAGCCTCAATTGTGGGCTCTACTAGAACAGCTGGAACAGAGGCGTTGGCTACATCTTCCACTATCTGGCTCTGTGCATGTCGGATAAATGCATGTTGTGCAACCCGTCCATGTATCATCAGTTCTCTCTGTCAGCCATAATGTATGTAAGGTATAACCAATAAATTTGAATTATATACAAATAAATTATAAAAACAAAAGAAAAACAATATTTTTTAACTCCGGATATGTACATATGGAACACTTCCGTGGATACAACTACGAAAGTACCCAACATACGCAACATCTGGGACGCGTCGGAGCTGCATCTACAGAAATATCCTAACGTTAACTTGTTTCGTAGATGCACCTCTGGAACCTTCCTTAACTCATCAGTCGCGACAATTGCGTTTGGAACCCTTGAAAACCAATTTTTTAAGCCCTAATAGTCCGTTTAACACAACAAATAATACATATATTTTCTCTAAACTATGTTTCTAAAACTATCTAAGGACTTCTACCCCGAAAAGTATATTCTAACTCTTTTATGAGAAATACTCGAAAATATTCTGTAAACTCAAAAACTTACCAATTATATTGAGCTTTGAATGATTTGGAGAGTGTTGATCGTTGAAGTTGATGCTCGCTCGGTGTCGAACTCGAGTGAAAAAAAGCAAGTTTGGTGAAAAATTATTTTTTGAGGTTCGAGAGAGTTTCGAGAGTTGGAAGATGAAAAGTTAAGAATGAGGAAGGAGTAGTCTGGCACGAGTTTATCAAAATTGGTTTCGAAGATACGTAACTGAAATGCTTCCGTAATGCACCTACGGAACAAACCAACGGTAAATAAAAAAATATGCGTCTGGAAATACACCTCCAAAAACAAAGGTAATTTTGAATGCACACATGGTGCCTAAGAACCCAAAGGAGTGAAGTAAAAAATTCTCTAATCTTATTTGATTGTGCAAATGTTTGGTCATTGATTTACTGAAAATATAACTTCATGTACACTAATAGTATATACTCCCTCCGTCCCAAATTATAAGAGAAATTTCATTTTTAGATTTATTGAATAATTAATGTATCTGATCTATATATAGACTAGATACATTAAATATTCAATTAATCTAAAAAGTGAATTTCTCTTATAATTTGGGACAGAGAGTAAATGTATTCGTCAAACTACATCTAAAATAACACATGGATGATTGTGTTGCCCTAAAAAATTTTACACCATTGGTGCATAGAATTTAAATTCCTTTTAATACAATATATTAATCTTTATCGACTTTAAAATTATATTTATTAGTATGTCTTAAAATGACTTATTTATTTTTAAAAGTTTGTTTTAAAATATATTGCCCATTCAATTTTCAATATAATTTTTTCCCTTCCACTTATCGATATAATTAATATTAATATTGCTTTCATTACTTGCAATTTAATATCTTATATTTTATACTTAAATAAAAATAAATACATATCATAACTTGCAATTTAATATCTTATATTTTATACTTAAATAAAAATAAATAAACCAATGTACGATAAAAGTATTTTGGTAAAAATGTTATACTCTCTTTTTATCAAAAAACCAATTCTAAAAATCAATCATAACTGAATTCCAAAATAAATTTTCCAAAAAAGAGCATATTAGGAAAGAAAAAGGCTCTGTAAAACATCCTCGATACAAACTCTTGCATACATGTAAATTTCAAGAACTAATATCAAAACACATTATGAAATAGTTTAGTGATCACTGTCAACTGATTCAAAAGCTAAAAATATCTTTGAATTTGACAAATTCAGAAACTAAGCAAATGCTTTCCTACTCATATCATTAAGAGAAGAGCAACAAAAGTATCAGTAGTTCAAATGTCAAATGAGACAACCCGAAGGAAAGATCTCATGTCATAATCTTGGCAGACCTAGCAAAGAGACTGTCCACAACTTTCCCAACATTAGAAATGGTTTCTAAAGTTGCAGGGTATATAGCATCAGTTTTAGGGTCATCAAAGATAACAAGGCATCCAGCACCCTGATCCAATGTCCCGGCGAACTTCTTGTCCAAAATCATCTGCGACATCTTCCGCTCCACGTGATCAATGGGAAGCTCGATAAGTTCAGCAATATGTGCAATCTCAACCCTTGAGAATGGTTCAATCAACCTGCAAAGATTCTGCTCCAAAAGGGTGTCATACAAGGATGACAAGTGCCTATGAACAATTGGATCTTCCTCCAACTGCGCCTTGAAGTCTCGTAAAGCAGTTTCAAATAATTTCAGGGATCTTTTGGAATGAGCATCTGCAACAGCTTTCATTGCGTCCAAGTCAGGTCCAACATATTGCAGGCCTGCTTTAGAAGATATGATTCCAGCCACATCATCAGCTTGACTAACCATGATCTTACACAGCAACATGTATTTTAGGCTAAAGACAGCTTTGGGATCTTCAAGAGCATTGAAAGACTCAAAAGCTTCAAAGAAATAACTATATGCAGTTTTGTAATCCTTCTCTTCAGCATGAAGAATTCCACTCTGCAAATCTATGGCACCTTGTTGAGCTGGTGGAACATAAATAGCATTTGCAGCAGTTCTTGCGGCTGTGAGAGCAGCTTTTGCTTTGGGAAGATTTCTTAAGGAAAAGTGCAGCTTGCTTTCGAGCAAGTCTATGTCTACAAGAAGGAGTTTGTCATCTAGTCTCCTAACCTCTTTGACCAAGCCATTAAGGAGAGTCAAAGCTTGTGAGTATTCCTTAGTTTCCATCAGAAGAGTAGCAAGCCTTGCCTCAACCCGCTGCCTCAGAAAGGTACGCTTTTCATCGCGAGTCCATTGCACCATTTCTTTGCAGAGTAAAATTTGTAACTCAGATGTTCCTGGTATTTTAGCAACAGAATCAATTATTCCTCTCACAATCTTTGCAGTCTTTGCCTTGGGAATCAAGGAAAAGAATGGCCTCAACTGAGTGAGAAGGCTGCGCAGATCTTCTGCCCTATTCTCTTGCCTTAGAAGGTCGGTGAGGTTTGTTATGGCCTGCTCTTTCATGCGCAGAGCTTCTGGTGAAGAAGAAGGATCCCCGAGTACACGATAAAGAATGGAGATGCCCTCAGATGGGTCTTTAGCCTCCAATGCCAGAGCAATGGAGTCTGTTGTGGCAGGAAGAAATGAAGACATGGCTGCGACTAAGACAAAGTTCTGCAAAAAAAAAAAAACATTTTGTCAATAGAGAGAAAGCTGAAAGCCAACAAATTGTGTATTATTACTGTCGATTGTTGAATGAAAATATTATCTCACTGCTAGAACTGTTCCACCAGTCTCCCAAAATATATCTAATGTTTTGACCTATTTAAACAGTTATATGTTGAATTTCAAAATCTACGAGATATAATGTAAGGGGAGCTGAAGCAGGTCAAATGTCATTAGATGATCATAGGAAACATGGATAGAAACATATCAAGTTGCACTACATTTCAAAACTAGTTAAAGAGGAAAGAATAAGATCCCAAAACAAAACCTTACGGTCAATGCAAAACATCTAACACTACTAGTACTAACGACTAATGAGTCATGACACAAAACAATGAACTCAAAACACAGACAAATGGCAGAGAGATGAAAACAGAGTGCATGTGATGGTGGACCAGTGTTGGTCTAGAATCTAGATTTTTTTTAAGGGTAAAAAGAATTACTGCCGAAGAGAAAAATAATGGATTGCATGAAAAAAAAAAAAGGTTGATGGATTGAAGGGATTTTAATAATCTTTCTAATTATACAGGTATTGAAAATTTGGCAGGTTAACACAGACATCATGAGTAAGGTTCTGTCATGTTAAAATATCCACCTTATTCCAATGGTAGCACTACTAAATATGTTTTCAAATGTCAGTGGCATAAGGAAGCCAATTGTGGCCTGTCATAAAGCAGACAATGCCGGCACAGCAAGGCATATATTAGTGTCAAAAGGCAGATAATAACTGCAGATATCAGTTTAGAAAGAGTGGAACAGTGCAAGAGGCTGCCACCCCAGCCCACCGGATGGTTTGGGAAGTAAGAAGGGTACGTTGAGAAAAGTCTAAACTTTTTATACAATGTAAATTTCACAATTGCAGCAATTTAAAGCAGATAAGTACTAATTGTAATCATTGACAACATTGCCCAAAATATCTGGAAAACCTTGGCCTAGTACATATCGACATAATCTACCAACTACCAAATAACATGATTTCACCTCCTCCCTGACTTCTAACTTAAACTAGCAATGTTTGTTTCCTGGTCCATCTTAAAACTCAACTACCTTCACCAGACAAATTAAAGCACACAAAGTACAACAGAAAAAACAGCAAAAAGATAAATAAACTTAAAGGAGTAAAATATATATACAAGGGAAAAGAAGGTAACGTCAAGTCAACTATCAGCCATAAGATCCATCAAATTTTACTTCGGTTTAATTATGCAAGAGATAAAAGTATAAAAAGAACGCTAATATAAATTTGAAATAGAAATCGCAAAGGGGTTTTCACATCATTCTACATGTATAATAATACTAAACCATGCAAATAGAGAGACCTAGGACACAGTCACAAATCAATACGTGGTACATAATGAAAATACGATTTCAAACGGTTAAACTGACTCATCAAAGTCAATAACTGGTTGACTATTCAGATTTGGTTCTTCTCATTTGAGTTTGACAAGAGAGAAAAGAGAACGGCACAAGACACAGCATAGGGTGACCTAAGTTCAAGTACACACCCTCACAAGTTTTACCATACAAACTCTCATCTATATCTGTGTATCACCAATGCCATGAGAAGGACTTACATTTTTAAAAGAATCATATCCTCTTATGTTCACACTAAAGGAACAGACATCATAGACAGAACAGATTATCCTTGACTAGAAAGGTGACTGGCCATGAATCGTTGACCAAAATAAAATTATCTTCAACAATAAATTTCAAGAAATAGAATGTTGAATGTTCTACTACTCTAAATGGACAAATAATTAAATATTGTTTATTTATTTGATGCAAACATATAGAATATGGAACATAACTTAAACAAAAGGAAATAAACTTTTTTATTCCGAGCAAACACGTTAATGTTTAGAAAGAAACCTACATATAACACAATATCATGTTATAAAATAGTCATAATTATAAGAACGTTAATTAGACTCGCTAAAAGATAACACAAAGAGCATTGATGTGAGGCAATACACAAGTATCACTTAGCTCTAAAAGGCAATACACAATAATTTTCAACC
The DNA here is from genome assembly GCF_029867415.1 of Vicia villosa. Classification (NCBI taxonomy): domain Eukaryota; kingdom Viridiplantae; phylum Streptophyta; class Magnoliopsida; order Fabales; family Fabaceae; genus Vicia; species Vicia villosa. The sequence goes on from NC_081183.1 coordinate 179,372,408, forward strand.
AGAGGGAATACCAGAGAATGGGAAACTTTAGGATAACAAGATATTACAGAAGAGACAATGGAAACCCCTTATCCTACTGTGTGCATCCATACCACTTATCACCGCATTACTTGGTTAGGTTTCTAGAAAGCTTCCACAACATTGTTTTGTTTTCTCCTTCCTTACATAGAGAAATTTGACCACAAAAACACAAACAATATAAGCATTAACAAGTCCTTCCTACTCTGTAGCATTCCTCTTCATATATCTATTCGAGACACCTCATACATCTATTCGAGATACTTCATACATCTATTCGAGACAGTAAAATCAAATCTGGAAAAAAATCAAAAGCTATACCAGAATGACTAAGGGGAGTAACCCAGCCCACACAATAAAGGTAACGGGCTACTGGGACAGCTTGCCCTTAGCTGGAATATCAATGCACACACCAATTGGTGATTTGAAATATGAATCCCACCACAAGCACTCTAGTGACGTTGAAAAACTACTACTACTACAACAACAACAACCAAGCCTTATCCCACTAAGTGGGGTCATCAATATAAATCAACTTTCGCATAATGTTCTTTCAAAGACCATACTTCTATTCAAATCGTTAATCTCGAGGTCTTTCTTAATAACTTCTCTTAGGCTATGTTTGGGAGTTTGGAGGGGAGGGGAGGGGAAGGCTTCCGAAAACGAATTTTTAAAAAAATATAGAGAAATATTTGACATTTTTTGAAAAAATGATTTTGTTTAGAGTGATAAAAGAGTCATAATCATTACAAAATTTTTAATTTTCAAAATAGTATAACAACCTAAAAGATATTTGGAAAATTTATATAAGCCCTTCAAAACCCTCCAAAACCCTCCTTCAATACAATTTTTGAGTTCCCCCATTTTATGGGGTTTTTGGTGTTATGAATAAAACCAAACCCTCCAAAACCCTCCTACTCAAAATCCTTTTATTCTTTTCACCCAATTCTTCTTATTTTTTAAAACCCTCCCCTTCCCTCCAAACTCCCAAACATAGCCTAATAGTCTTTCTAGGTTTTCCTCTACCTCTAGTTGTTTAACCTCTTTCTATCTGATCTACTCTCCTTACCACATAATACAAGTACCAAACAAATCCCAGAAAACTTCCACTTAATCATATATCACAGTTACAAGCAAAATCAACTTAAAATTGAAATTACCACTCACATAAGCTAACTAAAAAATCAAGATACAACAATTTCTAGCAATATGCACCAAAATTAAGAAACCTAGATTCATGATGGATGAAAATAAAAATAAAATAGAACAAAAGAAAACCCCAAGGAACAGAGAAATTGAAAAATAAAGAAGGACATACTTGGATGAAATGGAGGAGGAAGAAGAACCAGAATGCTTTGGGACGATCGTAACGGAGGAAGAGCCAAAGGGTTTTAGTGTTAAGATGCAGAAGAAGAAGGTGAAAGAAAGAATATTGGGTTTACTTGTTGCTCAATACAAGAAGAATATTGGAGTGCGAAACTGAACGATTACTTTGGGCTTATCTATCATTTTGGGCCTAGGCCTTCTTTTGACAAGAACTTACTTTATGTTTAAAGTTTAATATTTGCACCCACTTTGTTATTTATAGCACCCTCTCCGCTATTCTTTTTTTCTCTTTTCAACTATACGAATTTTAAGATTATATTTTTATTTTATAATAATATTACATGCTTTAATTAAATCTACTTTATCTTGATATTAATATATATTTTATTATATTTTTAATTTATAGTTTAATGAGGCATCACCATTTAAACAAGTCAAAATGTCATTATCTTTTAAAATGTATATATACACAATGCTATTTTATATTTGATACTCACTTGGTATTAATTCTATCACTAAAATGAGCACATTTTATTATTTTTCACTGTCTTTTAATGTATGATTGTAATTATATGACTATCAATTTTTTTTTAGTCTGAATCAATATTCTACTGTCATCCAAATTTTTAATCCAACTAGAACGTTGACCCGTGCGATGCCCAGGCTTTAGGATTAAAAACTAAAATATTTATTAAAAGTTAATATTTTTTTATTATTATTATTATTATTATTATTATTATTATTATTATTATTAATGTTAATTTATAACAATTACATCACTATATCAAGATATTTTCTATTATTATTTTTTATTTAATTTTAGTTTTCATAATTATTATTAAAATATTTACTATAAATTAAAAAATTGAATTGAATTGAATTCTCATTGAAGTCAACGTTAATTCCTTATTTCAATGATTTTGTTGTTTGGTATCACTATGTTATTCTTTGCATCAAATTTATTTATTTTATTTTAATAGTTTTGTTTTGGTGACTTATTATTATTATTAAAATATTGATTACAAAATAAAATTGTTACATAAAAATAAAACATTCTCATATGTTTTCAGTGGCTCTTAAAATATTCGACGCAGTTATTGGTTAAATAAATAATTTAAATAAACTGAAATATATTATTAAGGGGACAATTTCTCTACCCATCACAAAAAGATGGGTAGTGTACATTCCACTAATCAGATGACACCATTTAATTTTTATCTATTTAATTATTTATATATAGAACAATTGTTTGATGTTTTCAATGCATTTTACACTGTGGGTAACCTTACCCACCTTTTTGAGGTGGGTAAATTAGAATTCACCTATTATTAATGGTATACGTAATTATACAAATTTCGAGCTAGTGAGATGTTATTGTCATTAAAAACATTTAGTATCGAATGATAAATATGACAAATTCAATAATAACAGTTAATTTATATATTTATATGTCAAAGTACATGTAGAAATGGATGATTAAGCACATGTTTTTTAAACAAATCTTCTATAAATTTAATTCTAAAACATGTATATTTTGTTCTCCTACCCAAAAAAAAAACATAATGGGTGAGTAGGCACTCTATTTTTTAAACAAACTTTCTCTAAGTTGACCTATAGTTCTAGAACATGTATAAAAAAATTTTCCTGAAAATAAATAAATTATGAGAACACATGTTAATTGAAAAATATAAGTATAAAAATAATAAAGATTTTATGATTATGATTGTTAAACTTTAATATTATTATTTTTATAGCAGTGATTTAATATTATTATTATTATTAATATAATTATTAATGTTATTTTAATTATTAATATAATACCAATTTAATAAATAATATAATTAAGGTTATTCTATATATATATATATATATATATATATATATATATATATATAAAATAAAAAATAGAGATGTATTGTAGATTATAATAAACACATTAAGAATTATATTTAAATTATAGTATGAATTTTCAAAAGTAAAAGCTGCAAAAGAAAAAAAAAACATGGTATTTATATGCAAATTCTTACACATAGAATTAAAAACTATAGAAATGATAAATATGTATGAAATTATAATAAAATAAATAAATTATATTTAAATGTGAAATTAAAATTAATATAATTGATATTATTAGTAAGTGATATAAATTTCCACGTGAAACATAATTATAATATAAATATAATATGCTAAAAAATATTGAAAGTTAAATACTAATGGTAATATAATACAATCTTTGAGAAAATGTAATGACTGTGCAGTGTAAGATAATATATTTTATATGAATAATCTTACGACAATATTAGAAATTGAATCATATTGTCGATACCTTCAGCTTTCATATATGACCGACCTGTAATTATATTTATAACAGTAGTAATTTATTAAGATAGTTATGAGGTTTGCTTACATATATGACCGACCTGAAATTATCATTATAATAATATTAATTTATTAAGATAGCTATAAGGCATGAAGCCTCTAGAAAAAATTATTATAAAATATAATTTTAGACACCAGAGATATAATAACAAGAAAAAAACCATACTTTTGTTGGGTGCAATGAAAGATAGTTTCTTGAATGTGCATATGAAATTGCATTTATAAATCTATATAAAAAATAATGATAGATTAAATTTGTGGATGGAGGTTGGAAGATAGATATTTGAGTATAACATCAAAATATAATCTTGAAACCTCAAAATATTGATATGTTAAATTTTTGGATGAATATAAATATTAGAGTTAAAAACATCAAAATACTTACATGAGGTGCCATTGACAAATGAATAATCTTTTAGCCTGTGACGAAAATTAAATTAATAATCAATACACGTGAATAAAGTAAGAAATAGAAAATAAAAAACTAACAAACAAATTTGAAGAGTAGCAAAAAAAATGAAGATATGAAACTATAGTCACATATTTATACTCACATCGAGAAATTAATAAAATTATAACAGAAAAATTATTATAAAAATTTGATATTAATACAATTATTAGGTTAGAAGTTCAATACAATTGTTTTTAAAAATATAAAATGACAATAGTAATTTTTAAAATTGCCATTATTCAATTCACTAATTGTATCATTAATAATTATCACATACAATTCAATTATTTTCATTAATTTATTCCTTATTTATTCATAATATTTTAATAAAATCATTCATTTTTTTTAATGGGCAAATAAATTATTAGAATTAGATCATATTGAAATTATTACACAATTACTTAATTAATGATTTTGTTCTATAAAAATTATTTATAAATCTAAGATTTAGTTATTTATTCATAAATTAAAAAACTTTAAATAATTTAATAATTTAGGAGAATTCTTATATAGAATAATTTTTAGGAATTGTATCATTAGACATTAAATTTAGTTAGTCAAAATTTTTACGTATACTATCTTATCTTTTATACCATCTAATCTAATATATTTCAGTGGTTAATAACACAAAACTCATTAAATTAAATTATTTTTGGGTTAATAATATTAATATTGAGTGAAAATATAATTATAAAATGTAAGAATTAAAGTTAAAGAATTAAAGAAGTTTATATACATTAAATCCAATAAAAATGTAACAGAATTATTAAAATTAATTTATAGTTATGTAAGAATTAAATTTTAGAAACTGAATAATTTTATAAACGGTGAATTAAATGATTATTTAAAGGAGAAATTAATGAAAAAAGTTATAATAGTAATTTTCCATTAAATTATATTAATTGTAAAGAAATTATAAAAATTAGTTTATAGTTATATTTACTTAATATAAATCCAAGGTTGTCGTGATGACAACCTAGGACACAACCATAACCCTAATTCTTACATGGCATCATATTAGAATCCCAATGCTTATGTGGCATCCTATTAAAATTTAGAATTTTTATCACTTTTATTTTAATTCTTCACAACAACTCCAATTCAATACCACAATTAATAATAATATTAAAATAAATAATAATAATATTAATAATAATATAATAATATTAAACCATCACTATTAATAATAATAATATATTAATATTAAACCATCACTATTAATAATAATAAAATAATATATCTAACTAATAAGTTGAACTGAAGAAGTGATGATAAAATCTTGAAATGTCTGCCTCCAAATGTGTCGGATCATGCATTGCTGTGCTTTGAACTGAAGAAGTGTAGGCAGAGCAAAGTGAGAAGGTTTAAATTCTATGATTGCATTATTGATCTGCCTGGCTTTCAGGATATTGTTAGGCAAAGTTGGAACCAACCCATTACTGGTAATGCCATGTTTACTCTATGGAATAAGTTGCAAAGACTAAAGCCTGTGTTATCTCAATTCAGCAAAAATGTCACTAATCTGAGTACTCAGTTGAGGGATGCCAGAGCTAACCTTGAGAAGGCTCAATTGGACCTCAGCCAGCATAAAATGGATGGTGCTTGCATTAACAGAGTTAAGGAGTTCACTGATCAGGTTGTTCATCTGAATAATTTGGAGGAAAGTATGTTGAAGCAAAGATCCAAAGTTGATTGGATGGCAAAAGGTGATAGCAACACTGCTTATTTCTATGCTACTATTAAGGCCAAGTATCAACAAAGCAGTATGGATGTTTTGCATAAGGAGGATGGGACTGTCCTCACTGAGCAGAATGATATACACAAAGAAGTTATAAGTTTCTATAGAAGCCTTATGGGTAGTAAAGCCAAGGAGTTAAAGGGTGTGGACATAGAAGCTATAAGGAAAGGCAAGCAAGTCAATAATAACCAAAGGGAACAACTGGTGGCGCCTGTTACTGAACATGAAATAGAGGTTGCTCTTAGAGGTATTGGTGACATGAAGGCTCCAGGCATTGATGGGTATGGGGCAAGATTCTTCAAGGATTGCTGGGGCATTGTCAAAAGAGATGTGGTGGAGGCTGTCCAGGAATACTTTACTCAAGGTAAACTGTTTAGAGCTTTTAACAACACTATTGTTACCTTAATACCTAAACATGCTAGTGCCAAAACTGTTAGAGAATTTAGGCCTATTGCAGGATGCACTACCTTTTATAAGATTATATCAAAAATTCTGATTAACAGATTGGGTAAGGTGCTGAAAGATGTTATCCATACTAGCCAAGCAGCATTTATTCCAGGGCAACAGATTCATCATCATATTCTTCTGGCTACTGAGTTGTTGAAAGGTTATGGAAGGAAGAATGGAGCTCCTAACTGTATGATGCAGCTTGACCTTCAGAAGGCCTATGATATGGTGGACTGGCATGCTCTTGAGAATATTCTCCATGAAATAGGTATGCCTAGAAGATTCATTGATTGGATTATGTTAAGCACTACAACTGTCACTTACAGATTTAAGATTAATGGTGAGTATTCAGAAGTTTTGGCTGCCAAACGGGGACTTAGGCAAGGGTGTTGCACCCCAAAATTTGCCCATATAATTTCACTTCTAATTAACTTGAGCTTCCCATTCATATGCATTTTTCTATTAGGACATTAACATAACTCATGCATTCACCATTCAAAATTTTGGTTTAGGATCAAAAATCTTGGAAATTGAGGTTTTTACTTCACTCACGTCGGATTCCCTAAAATTATCTATGAGCATGGATCGAGGGGATTATTGTTTATTTTATTATCACTGTGGATTTCTTATCATCATCATGCAAAGCTATTCTACACCAAAAGGATTTCACTTGAGCTTCCTTCATTTGTCAAAAGGAGTTTGCTTAAGTTGCTTGAATCTAAAAGCAATTAGGGTGTCGCTCACTGATTCCTAAAAATTCCTCCAATTAGTTATGTTGCAAATTAACTCTTTGGTTCTCATGCAAGTTTCAAGAGTTAAGGAAAAAGTTTGAAATTTAAATCTAAAACTTAGAAGGAAAGCAAATTTTGAGATGTTACAAGTGAAAAGGAAATTCACTTCGAATTCAAGTTCCAAGAAGGGCTCGTGGCATAGTTCAAGAATCCACTACAAATTACAAGAAATGAAGTTACATTGAAGAATACAAAATGGAGGGAGAAGAATCCCAAATTTGCTTTAGAGTAAATCAAAGCTTTCTCATACAAAGTCCATCACCAATCTTTCAGATATAATACAATTATATGGTTCGCTTCATGGGTACATATTTCAATACATTACATCAAAAAGAACTTAAAAAAGGAGGATGTTCACATTTAGACCAAAGTTCACAAGTCTTCTAGACATACTCATCAAAACCATTGTCCATAAAATATGTCATGAAACAGCTCCAAGTCCCTGCTATTGTTCAGATTGCCCATCATCTTACAGCCATTTCAGTCACACATCAACATGTTATTTTAGTCACAACACCATATACCTCCAGCCCCTGCACCATACTTGTACAAAACCAGTCAGCTGCTTCAAGTGATAATTCTGACTTGCAGCAAGCCTAATCGTGTCCGTGCATCCAACGCGCTACACAATTGCGATCTTGTTCTGAAATGGTTCATTTGTGACCTGCAAAACGAAAACGGTCTCAGGCAGCAAAGACTCAATACAAACAGGGATGCATAACACATACTCTACAAAAAGGAGAAATTAATTGTTTAATTTATTGATCTCTATTCATAATCTAACACAGTGCTTGCTGATGCTTTTGTTTTCAAGATCATCTCTTCACATTCTTCTTCTGAGTTTGACAGAACAATACTTGACTCTTGTGTATAACCAATAACAGATTTTGAAGCTTTTCTTAACCTCTAACATTAGCTCCAACAGGTGACCATCTCTAATTGAATTATAACCTATCCTAACCTTATAATTCTTTTTAACCTCACCCTTTAACCTAAAGCAGAGTCACAATTAACTTCTCCTAACCAACAAAACTCTAATAGATCCACATAACTAACATTCCAACAGAAACCTAACTGTCATAACAACCAAAACAGAATTCATAACTACCAATCACTAACCTACAACAGTTATAACAGAATTGTAACCACCTATAACCATCTTTTAACTAACCTTTAACAGAATATAACAGATCCAATAACCAACTTTGCAACTGGATACAAGAGAAAAAGTCAGAAGAAAAACTAACCTGAGAATTGAAGGATAGAAAAACACTTAGAAAGGGGGGGTTTGAATAACTGTAGCTTTAAAAACTTGACAGATAAAAATAAATTGCACAGTTATTTTTATCCTGGTTCGTTGTTAACTAAACTACTCCAGTCCACCCCCGCAGAGATGATTTACCTCAACTGAGGATTTAATCCACTAATCGCACGGATTACAATGGTTTTCCACTTAGTCCGCAACTAAGTCTTCCAGAGTCTTCTGATCACACACTGATCACTCCAGGAACAACTGCTTAGATACCCTCTAAGACTTTTCTAGAGTCTACTGATCAACACGATCACTCTAGTTACAATCTGCTTAGTTCACTCCTAAGACTTCCTAGAGTATTCTGATCAACACGATCACTCTAGTTCCTTACAACTTAATGTAATCAATTCTAAGAGTTTACAAATGCTTCTTAAAAGCTATAATCACAACTGTGATATTTCTCTTAACGTTTAAGCTTAATCTCACTAAAATATTACAACAGCAATGTAGTGAGCTTTGATGAAGATGAAGATTCTGAGTTTAGATTTGAACAGCGTTTCAGCAAGTTTGATATAAGTTGTTTTGGTGCATAATCGTTAACCTTGCTTCTCATCAGAACTTCATATTTATAGGCGTTGAGAAGATGACCGTTGAGTGCATTTAATGCTTTGCGTGTTCCGTACAGCATCGCATTTAATGTTATACGCTTTTGTCAACTACCTCGAGCCTTGTTCACGCTGTGTCTACTGACGTAGCCTTTAATAGCTTTTAACGTTCCTTTTGTCAGTCAGCGTAGCTTGCCACTTGTACTTCCTTCTGATCTGATGTTTGTGAATACAACGTTTGAATATCATCAGAGTCAAACAGCTTGGTGCATAGCATCTTCTGATCTTCTGACCTTGAAGTGCTTCTGAGCGTGATACCATCTTCTGAGCTTCAGTGCTTCTGATCTCATGTTCTTCTGATGCTTCCATAGACCCATGTTCTGATTCTGCTTCGACCATCTTCTGATGTCTTGCCAGACCATGTTCTGATGTTGCATGCTGAACCCTTGAGACAAAGCTTCTGAGCGCTGAATTATGCGTACTCTTTATATATTTCCTGAAAGGGAAATTGCATTGGATTAGAGTACCATATTATCTTAAGCAAAATTCATATTATTGTTATCATCAAAACAAAGATAATTGATCAGAACAAATCTTGTTCTAACAATCTCCCCCTTTTTGATGATGACAAAAACATATATAAATGATATGAATTTGCGATCAGAAAGAATAGAAGGCAAAAGACAAATTACACAGCTATAGCATAAGCATATGAATATGTCTCCCCCTGAGATTAACAATCTCCCCCTGAGATAAATAATCTCCCCCTGAAATAAATACTCGAAGAACTTTTAATAAAAGACTTCCCTGATTATTTCGGTAGAGACGATCATATAAGCTTCTTGTCTTCAGAGAATTCATAGCTTCTGACTTCTGCTTCCATAGGACAGCTTCAGAACTAGAATTTCCTTAGATCCTTAGAACACTCACAGCTTCTGATTCCTGCTTCCATCTAGGACAGCTTCAGAACTTGAATTTCTTTGATCTTCTGAACATTCACAGCTTCTGATTTCTGCTTCCATCTAGGACAGCTTCAGAACTTGAATTTCTTTGATCTTCTGAACATTCACAGCTTCTGATTTCTGCTTCCATTCAGGACAGCTTCAGAACTTGAGTTTTCTGGATCTTTAGAACATTCGCAGCTTCTGATTTCTGCTTCCCACGGATAGCTTCAGAGCTTTGAATTTCTACCAACATCACTTCATGCTAGATTTGTATCAGAACATTGTTGAATGTACCAGAGCATCATCTGAGCATCTCTACATCCTGAAATGTTACAGAACAAAAACTAAACGACAAAAGTCAGCATGAACGAGTTAGAACATAAAATATATGTTTGAACACATTATATGTATCAGAGCCATATAGGCTAAAATAATGTATCAGAGCAAATAATGTATCAGAGCCATAACATTATATGTATCAGAGCAAATAGAATTTTGTTAGAGCAAATAGACAAATATGGATCAAATTCTATTTCCAGTGCTTCTGATTCATTCTTCTTTCTTGCTTCTGATTTTTGAAGCTTGACAGCACTCAGCTTGCTTCAGTTTCCATGGTTTTGCTTCTTGTGTTTGCTTTTTGCTTTGAAGATTCTCTTCACTATACCTGCAAAACACTTAAACCATGTAGAACTTGCAGTTCTTGTTAGTGAATGTGTGGGAGCTTTACCCAGCAACTGATAGATTAATCAAATCATTTATCATTTATCTTTCTCCCCCTTTTTGTCATAACATCAAAAAGAAAATTTCAAAAGATTTAGATGCATAAAACGACAAATAGAGTCACTGCAATGTAAAAGCAAAGAAACTTTTTCATTGATAACTAAAAAGGATTACAAGAAAGGAATGCAGGAAAACAGATGCAACAAGGAAAGGAAACTACAAAGACCAAAAGACTAAGATCCTAGCCTACGCAAAATCCGCGCCAGAACATCATGAATCCCGTCAGTGCTTGTAGCTTGCCTTGTCATGAAGGAACGAAACTCAGCATTGGCTGCTTCTTGCGCGTCCAAACGAGAAGCCAGCATAGCTTGATTCTGATGAAGAGTTTCCAAGGTCTCCATCAGAGCTGAGGTTTCACCAGAAGAAGAAGCACCAGTATTTCTGCCCAGAGGGACAACAATCTCAGCAGGGTGATCTTCTGGAAGATCTTCAGCTTGTGCATCTTCCATTTCCTCATCTGAGTCTGACTCAGAAGGAGCCTTAGCATATTCTGGTTCAGGCAGCTCAGAAGTTCCATCTTCCAATGCTTGAAGAATAGCTGCTAGGTTTGTTGGAGGAGTAGGACCAGCAACTTCAGCACGATAAACCACTACTGGAAAGACCATGTGAGGTGCTTTTTCAGAAGGGTTCATTCTGAACCAGTTGAACAGCCACTGAAAATCTCCAGTCAGCACAGGAAACCATGGTCTCCACACCACGATGTCTCTGCAGAGATTTTCTTCTTCCAACTCATCTGCTGGTATCTTTCTTTCAAGAACATTTCTGTTCCTGATGAGATGGTGATGGCTGCTCTCACCAACTTCCAACCGGAGACCACGAACACCAGGAGCTTCAGACATAATCCTTCTCTGAGCGTCTGTAGCCTTATCCAGAAAATCCTGACGAAAGGTATTCCAAAGGTTGTTTGTAGCATACTCATCCAGATGATTAAGGTGAGCAGCACCTAGAATCTCCAACCAGCCATTTACATCAGCATGTAAAAGCTCCAGATATGTTTGAGTGGTATGGGTTGGAGGGTTGACAGTGAACCTTGAGTCGGGAAGAACAACACTATAGGGATTAGGTGTTCTGGTGGGAAAAGGGTATGAGAGAGATGAAGAGATATCTGATGGAAGGGTTGAAGGAGAGGAGATATCAGATGGTGAAGAAGGTGGTTCCGAGAGGATGAATGAGGAGGAAGAGGTGGTGGAGGTCTTTGAAGAGGGGGGTGATTGAGGGGAACCGTCAAGGGGTTGATACACTTTGAGAGGGTCATAGGAGATCCTAACTCTTTTAGGTTTGGTTTCTGGTTCAGCAGATGCCTTTCTCTTTTGTTTCCTATCATTGTCTTGATTCCCAGAGCTTGACGATGGATTCATGATGAATTTTCAGATATTGGAAACTGCTAGGGTTTATGATATGAAGAGAGAGAGAGACGAAAAAGAAACCGAATGCAGAGAGAGAGAAATATGAGAGGGAAAAGAAACGTTTGAAGAGTATAAAAAGAAAACTGAAAGAGAGTAAATGATGAAAAGCATTTAATGTTACGTGACATGAGGAGAGATAATAATGACAAAAGACGTGATTTGCACAGTTACCTAAGTAGACGTCCCCTCAACTGCACGCACGCTTGTCCAGGAATAGTGAACACGTGTTTACCATCTGGATAGCCAGTTACAGCTGTTTTGCTTTTATAGAGATTCTGAATCAACTTAGACACTGAAACGTTAGTAATAACTGAATCACAATTTCTAATTGATTTCTATCAGAACTTCTTAAAAAAAATTTCATATCAAAGGATACTCATACGTAATAATTTCTCATCTTCTCATTCTGAGCTTGTTTCTGAAGATCCAATTTGTGCCGATTATATTGAATCCATCTGGTCTAGGAACAAGATCCCAAACATCATTCCTTGTAAACTGATTCAGTTCTTCTTGCATAGCAATTATCCAGTCTGGATCTTCTAGAGCATGATCAACAGAAGTTGGCTCGATCAAAGATACAAGACCTAATTGACAGTCTGCATTGTTCTTAAGGAATGCTCTTGTTCTGATTGGATCATCCTTCTTTCCAAGAATGACATCTTCTGAATGACCAGAGATGAGTCTGGATGATCTTCTGACAGATGGTTCTTCAGAAATGCTTAGATCCTCCAGAGAAGCTGATACTTGATCTTCAGATTCTTTGCTTCTGAGAAGCTCTGCTTCTGATGCGTTACTTCTTGGCTCAACAACTTCTGATATATCAATATCACAATCTGCAAAATTATCAAACTGCTTTGGTTTTTCAGAACCAAGCTTATCATCAAACCTGATATTGATTGATTCTTCTACAATCAATGTTTCAGTATTGTATACTCTGTAGCCTTTTGAGAGTTCAGAATATCCAAGAAGGAAACATTTTTGTGCTTTGGAATCAAACTTACCAAGATGATCTTTAGTGTTCAGAATAAAGCATACACATCCAAAAGGATGGAAATATGAAATGTTGGGCTTTCTATTCTTCCACAATTCATAGGGAGTCTTATTTAGAATAGGTCTGATAGAGATTCTATTCTGAATATAGCATGCAGTGTTTATTGCTTCTGCCCAGAAATGCTTAGCCATATTGGTTTCATTGATCATGGTTCTGGCCATTTCTTGCAGAGTCCTATTCTTTCGTTCTACAACCCCATTTTGCTGTGGAGTTCTAGGACAAGAGAAATCATGGGCAATACCATTTTCTTTGAAGAACTCTTCAAAGGATCTGTTCTCAAATTCACCACCATGATCACTTCTGACCTTTATGATTTTACACTCTTTTTCAGATTGAATCTGAATGCAGAAATCAAAGAACACTGAATGAGTCTCATCCTTGTGTTTCAAGAATTTTACTCATGTCCAGCGGCTATAATCATCTACGATGACTAATCCATATTTCTTCCCTCTGACAGATGCTGTTTTGACTGGGCCAAACAGATCAATGTGCAAGAGTTCTAATGGCCTTGAGGTAGAAACAACATTCTTGGACTTGAATGCAGGTTTGGAGAACTTGCCCTTCTGACATGCTTCACAAAGAGCGTCTGATTTGAATTTCAGATTAGGGAGTCCTCTGACCAGATTCAGTTTGTTAATCTGAGAAATCTTTCTCAAACTAGCATGACCTAATCTTCTGTGCCAGACCCACTGCTCTTCAGAAACAGACATAAGACAAGTCACCTTCTGACTCATAAGATCTTGCAGATCTGTCTTATAAATGTTGTTCTTCCTCTTGCCTGTAAATAGGATTGAGCCATCCTTCTGATTTACAGCCTTGCAAGACTCTTGATTAAAGATTATATCATAACCATTGTCACTTAATTGACTGATAGATAAGAGGTTATGTGTTAATCCTTCTACAAGAAGTACATTAGAAATGGAAGGAGAGTTACCAGACTTTATAGTTCCAGAGCCAATTATCTTGCCCTTCTGATCTCCTCCGAACTTGACTTCTCCTCCAGACTTAAGCACCAGGTCTTGGAACATAGACCTTCTTCCTGTCATGTGTCGCGAGCATCCAGAGTCCAGGTACCATGACATGTTGTGCTTTGTCCTTTTTGCAGTCAAGGATATCTGCAATAGGAATAATCTTATCCTTAGGTACCCACATTTTCTTGGGTCCTTTCTTGTTAGATTTTCTCAAGTTCTGATTGAACTTGGGTTTAGCATTGTAAGCAATAGGAGGAACAGCATGATAATTCTTAATGTGAGTTTCATGATATTTCCTAGGTTGTGTCACATGCTTTTTGGTGTGTGTTATGTGAAAGCTTTGAGCATGTGAAGTGTGCCTAATATCATGGGAGTGGCCATACTTGAACTGATCATACAATGGCTTGTATGTGATTTTCATTTCATCAACAGGTTCAAGTTTGTATGGGGTTTCACCCTCAAAACCAATGCCTACTCTTTTGTTTCCAGACACAGCATATATCATAGAAGCTAGCTGACTTCTGCCAATACTTCTAGATAAGAACTTCCTGAAACTTAAATCATATTCTTTCAGAATATGGTTTAGACTAGGAGTGGATTTTTCTGAATCAGAAGGAGATCCAACATTATTGGATAATTTTAAAAGTTTTTCTTTTTATTCAGAATTTTTCAACTCAAGCTTCTTTGTTTCAAATTCAAATTGCTTTTTCAGCTTTTTGTATTTGAGACTAATCTGAGACTTGAGTTCCAGTAGTTCAGTTAGACCGGAAACTAACTCATCTCTAGTAAGTTCAGAAAATACCTCTTCAGAATCTGATTCTGATGTAGATTCTGATCCGTCATCTTCTGTCGCCATCAGCGCACAGTTGGCCTGCTCATCTTCTGAGTCATCTTCTGACTCATCCCAGGTTGCCATAAGACCTTTCTTCTTATGAAGCTTCTTCTTGGAACTTTCCTTCTGAAGATTTGGACATTCGTTCTTGTAGTGTCCAGGCTCATTGCATTCATAGCACATGACTTTCTTCTTGTCAAATCTTCTGTCATTAGAAGATTCTCCACGTTCAAATTTCTTTGAACTTCTGAAGCCTCTGAACTTCCTCTGCTTGGTCTTCCAGAGTTGATTTAGCCTTCTGGAGATTAAGGACAGTTCATCTTCTTCTTCAGATTCTGATTCTTCAGGATCTTCTTCTCTAGCCTGAAAAGCGTTAGTGCATTTCATGATATTGGATTTTAATGCAATAGACTTACCTTTCTTTTGAGGCTCATTTGCGTCCAGCTCTATTTCATGACTCCTCAAGGCACTGATAAGCTCTTCCAGAGAAACTTCATTCAGATTCTTTGCAATCTTGAATGCAGTCACCATAGGACCCCATCTTCTGGGTAAGCTTCTGATGATCTTCTTTACATGATCAGCCTTGGTGTATCCCTTGTCAAGAACTCTCAATCCAGCAGTAAGAGTTTGAAATCTTGAAAACATCTTTTCAATGTCTTCATCATCCTCCATCTTGAAGGCTTCATACTTCTGGATTAAAGCTAGAGCTTTAGTCTCCTTGACTTGAGCATTTCCTTCATGAGTCATTTTCAAGGACTCATATATGTCATAATCCGTTTCCCTGTTAGATATCTTCTCATACTCAGCATGAGAGATAGCATTCAGCAAAACAGTTCTGCATTTATGATGATTCCTGAAAAGCTTCTTCTGATCATCATTCATTTCTTGCCTAGACAGCTTTACGCCACTGGCATTTACTGGATGTTTGTAACCATCCATCAGAAGATCCCATAGATCACCATCTAGACCAAGAAAGTAACTTTCCAGTTTATCTTTCCAGTATTCAAAGTTTTCACCATCAAATACCGGCGGTCTAGTATAACCATTGTTACCGTTGTATTGCTCAGCAGAGCCAGATGTAGATGCAGGTGTAGGTGTAGTCTTTTCACTTTCATCAACCATCTTTTACTGAAGCGTTTTTCTCTTCCTGAATCTTTTCTAAACACGGTTAAGTGCTTGCACCTTAGAACCGGCGCTCTGATGCCAATTGAAGGATAGAAAAACACTTAGAAAGGGGGGGTTTGAATAAGTGTAGCTTTAAAAACTTGACAGATAAAAATAAATTGCACAGTTATTTTTATCCTGGTTCGTTGTTAACTAAACTACTCCAGTCCACCCCCGCAGAGATGATTTACCTCAACTGAGGATTTAATCCACTAATCGCACGGATTACAATGGTTTTCCACTTAGTCCGCAACTAAGTCTTCCAGAGTCTTCTGATCACACACTGATCACTCCAGGAACAACTGCTTAGATACCCTCTAAGACTTTTCTAGAGTCTACTGATCAACACGATCACTCTAGTTACAATCTGCTTAGTTCACTCCTAAGACTTCCTAGAGTATTCTGATCAACACGATCACTCTAGTTCCTTACAACTTAATGTAATCAATTCTAAGAGTTTACAAATGCTTCTTAAAAGCTATAATCACAACTGTGATATTTCTCTTAACGTTTAAGCTTAATCTCACTAAAATATTACAACAGCAATGTAGTGAGCTTTGATGAAGATGAAGATTCTGAGTTTAGATTTGAACAGCGTTTCAGCAAGTTTGATATAAGTTGTTTTGGTGCATAATCGTTAACCTTGCTTCTCATCAGAACTTCATATTTATAGGCGTTGAGAAGATGACCGTTGAGTGCATTTAATGCTTTGCGTGTTCCGTACAGCATCGCATTTAATGTTATACGCTTTTGTCAACTACCTCGAGCCTTGTTCACGCTGTGTCTACTGACGTAGCCTTTAATAGCTTTTAACGTTCCTTTTGTCAGTCAGCGTAGCTTGCCACTTGTACTTCCTTCTGATCTGATGTTTGTGAATACAACGTTTGAATATCATCAGAGTCAAACAGCTTGGTGCATAGCATCTTCTGATCTTCTGACCTTGAAGTGCTTCTGAGCGTGATACCATCTTCTGAGCTTCAGTGCTTCTGATCTCATGTTCTTCTGATGCTTCCATAGACCCATGTTCTGATTCTGCTTCGACCATCTTCTGATGTCTTGCCAGACCATGTTCTGATGTTGCATGCTGAACCCTTGAGACAAAGCTTCTGAGCGCTGAATTATGCGTACTCTTTATATATTTCCTGAAAGGGAAATTGCATTGGATTAGAGTACCATACTATCTTAAGCAAAATTCATATTATTGTTATCATCAAAACAAAGATAATTGATCAGAACAAATCTTGTTCTAACAAGAATCTCTATAAATCAGAGCCTTGACCTTCATTCAGCTCCCCCACCACTTTATCAGATTCAGATTCTTCATTCATCATCACTCTCTTCACTCTTCATACCTCACATTCAACCATCATTGACTCTTTTTCTCTCTTCATCTTCACTCTACACCTTCACATTCATTCTCTTATTGATCATTCCAAAACCTCTCTCTCTGAACCATCTTTCTCCACCATTCAGCATCTTCATCGTTCTTCATCGCCTCATCATCAATTCTTCAATCAACTTCTCTGCAATTCACCTGCAATCAATCAACAACACTGCTCAACGCAAAAACTCACACCATCCGAGTAAGACACATCGCACAAGAAACGCAAAAAGAAAGATTCAGAATCTGAGAGAGGAAGAAAATAACGCAAGAAAGAGAAGAGCATTACAAGAAGTGAAGGATCGCATTATCACCTGAAATCGTAGCTCGTCTTCATACTTTGCGTTTATTTCGCAACGAAGCTTAGAGGACACCGTCTCCGGATTTCTCAACCTTCATCTCTTTCTGCACTTCAGCTCGGTTTCATCATCACCTTAGTCCCTAGGGTTTTCAATTTGGGGCTCGAGTGGAAGGTTTTTGAACGATTATCTTTCGAATTGACAAAGTGAGCGCGAGAAAGAATCGAAGGTGAAATGGTTTGGTGGTTCATGGTGGAGTCGTTCGGCCATGGATGCTTAAGCTCGTTCGGCCGTTTGCGTACGTTCACGAGAAAGGAGAAGGAAAGTTGAAGAGTCACAATACAAGTAACCCTAATCCATTTCATTTCATTTTATTATTATTAATGTTATTAATTTGATTAATTAGTATAATTGGAATATAACATAAGGTTTAATTTCCTATTAATTGACTTAATTGACATTAGTTAAATAAAATCTGAATTAACGGATGAATCAAAGCTAGTTCTGTGGGCCTAATTTACGTTATACACCCCTGAAGGCCCATTAATCTATTTTTCTTTGCAAACCATATCTGAAACAACAACAAATTATAAGTCTTGGGCCTGATTGCTCCTTGCTCACCCCCTTTGGCCCATCGCTACACGTTTTTGCCAGGCAGAAACTGAACAAAAAAAACATTCCTGGGCCTTAATCTGACTGGGCCTTGCGCCCATGCTGCTATAGGCACCCCTGCAATTCAGAATTGCACCCTCTGTTTCCTTATTTTTGTTATTGATTCTTTTGTGTTTTAATTAGATTTTTCGTCACTTCTTTTAGTAATAAAAATGCTAACTTTTCTTGTTGTCTTTAGACCTTTAATACAATTTTTGACATATACAAAATAATCATAAAAAAATATTAGTTTTTAGGCTATTTGTTTTTAGCCTTTTACTTGACTTGTAATTCAATTTCTCTCATAAAAAATCAATATAAGAATAATAGTACTTTTAATTCACTTTTGTGCTATATTTTGACTTGTTCTATTTTATGCTCTTGTACTATTTTCATGTATCCTACTTGTTGACTTCTAATTGTGATCTTTATTTTCATATTCTTTTATTCCTAACCTTAGGTAGAAACCATGATAACATTAGGTAGAAATTCCCTTCATACTTAGGCTAGTTTCTTTTCCTTTTCAACTTTAAAACACCTAACAACTATCCAAATTAAATCCCATAAAAAACACCAAGAAAATACTAAAAAACATTAATAAAAAAATGAAAATCATTAAAAAGGGAATGGAAGCTTGAATCTCCCTTGCTTTAGGGAATCATTCGAGTGCTTGGATCTCCCTTGCTTTAGGGAACCATTCGGGCGTAAGTTCCCAAATTCTAAAAAACACAAACCAAAGAGCAACTCGAGTCTCCCTTGCTTTAGGGTGCAACTTGAACGCTCAAACTCTTTTCTCTATCTCGCCTCCGAGGCATTCTTTAATCGGACACGTTATTTCCGCTCCATTCCCAGCTTAAGACTCCAGAGGTCGAGCAGCGGAGTGCGAATGTAACTTCGTCCACTAAAAAACACAAAAACAAACAAAAACTAAAGAGCCGAACTACGACGCTCTGATTCCTGAAAAGGATACGTAGGCATTAGGTCGCGGGGCCTAAGCGAGCACAATTATTTATAAACCTTATTTTCCCCGTGTTTTCTTTTCTTTCATTTGCATGCATTCCCTTAGTAATTAAGCTTTAGATTTATACCCCCTTTAGATAGCAACAAACATAGGTGGATACCATCGAGTACGATGGGCGTGAGGGGTGCTAGCACCTTCCCCTTGCGTAACCGACTCCCGTACCCTATCTCTGGTCGAAAGACCTCGTTCTTAATCGTTTTAGGTTTTCTGATATTCCTTTCCCTCTTTGGGATAAATATATTGGTGGCGACTCTGTTCATCATTTCGCGAGCGTGCGACAAAGGGGATCCTATCTCCCTATTATTGTTTGTCATCATAATGGACTATCTTCATCGTATTATGGTTAAAATGAGCACTGAAAATGCCTTCAAGTTCCATAGTAAGTGTTAAAGTCTTGGTATTACTCATCTTGCATTTGCAGATGATGTGTTGTTGTTTAGTCGAGGAGATATTCATTCTGTGCAGCACATGATGAATGCCTTCCAGCAATTCTCTGCTTCAACTGGCCTTTGTGTGAATCCTCAGAAATGTAAAGTTTTTTGCAGTGGTATGGAGGAAGATAGCATAGAGAAAGTCCATGATATCACTGAGTATGGGAGAGGTATTCTGCCAGTTAGGTACCTGGGGGTCCCCTTAGCAAGTAAAAAGTTGGATACTGTTCACTACCTCCCTTTGATTGAAAAAATCCTGAACAGAATTAGGCATTGGCCTTCTAAGTTACTGAGCATAGCAGGTAGAATTCTCTTGGTGAAGAGCATTTTTTTGGCTATTACACAGTACTGGATGATGTGTTTTCCTATTCCCAAATCAGTTATACACAAAATTGAGGCCATTTGTAGAGCGTTTGTGTGGACTGGGACTGAGAAGAGTAACAAAAGCCCGGTTGCTTGGAAACGAGTGTGCAGCCCTATCAAGAATGGTGGCTTGAATCTCATTGACATGGAGGTGTGGAATAGAGTTACTATGCTGAGATGCTTGTGGAACATTAGTATGAAGGTGGATTCACTTTGGGTTAAATGGGTTCATATGATTTATCTAAAAAATGAATCCGTTTGGACTTCCAAAGTACCTATATCTGCAACTTGGATTTTCAAGGAAATCATGGCTAGGAGGGAGGATATGTCTCAAATTGGTGATGTCTGGAATACTATGAAGAGTAAAGGTAAATATACTATGAAGCTTCTCTATGATCAGTTGGCCAAAGGTGATGAAACAGTGGACTGGAGTCACATTATCCAGCACAATGCCGCGCGGCCTAGAGCTGTTGTTTGTCTGTGGCTTGTGTACCATTGCAGGTTGGCGACTAAAAGTAGGCTTAAGAGGTTAGGAATGCTGCAGGAAGATGTGTGTGGCCTGTGCAACGAGCATGTGGAAGATATTGACCACCTGTTGATAAATTGTGGTGTTACTAAGCATGTGTGGCCGGCGATTTTGGAATGGCTTGAGGTAAAGCATAAACCGGGTCAGTGGCAAGTGGAGAAAAAGTGGGTTATGCATAATACCAAAGGAAAAGGATTCCACTCTTACATGCTGAAAATTGCCATAGCCGAAACTGTGTATGGTTTATGGACGTATCGTAACAAGTGTGTTTTTGATACAGGTGCTAAAGAAGATGCAACACAAATTGTCCCCAGGATCATAGACTCTATTGTATATAGAGGTTGGTTAAAAGTCAAGTATAGGAAGAAGATTGGTTTGCTTATGATGTAAGGCCTTGATGGCTGTTTTTTGTAGTTCTTGTACATAACTCATTGATATATATATACTATGAAGAGTAAAGGTAAATATACTATGAAGCTTCTCTATGATCAGTTGGCCAAAGGTGATGAAACAGTGGACTGGAGTCACATTATCCAGCACAATGCCGCGCGGCCTAGAGCTGTTGTTTGTCTGTGGCTTGTGTACCATTGCAGGTTGGCGACTAAAAGTAGGCTTAAGAGGTTAGGAATGCTGCAGGAAGATGTGTGTGGCCTGTGCAACGAGCATGTGGAAGATATTGACCACCTGTTGATAAATTGTGGTGTTACTAAGCATGTGTGGCCGGCGATTTTGGAATGGCTTGAGGTAAAGCATAAACCGGGTCTGTGGCAAGTGGAGAAAAAGTGGGTTGTGCATAATACCAAAGGAAAAGGATTCCACTCTTACATGCTGAAAATTGCCATAGCCGAAACTGTGTATGGTTTATGGACGTATCGTAACAAGTGTGTTTTTGATACAGGTGCTAAAGAAGATGCAACACAAATTGTCCCCAGGATCATAGACTCTATTGTATATAGAGGTTGGTTAAAAGTCAAGTATAGGAAGAAGATTGGTTTGCTTATGATGTAAGGCCTTGATGGCTGTTTTTTGTAGTTCTTGTACATAACTCATATATATATATATATATATATATATATATATATATATATATATATATATATATATATATATATATATATTTTCTTTTATCTCAAAAAAAAATAATAGTAAAATAATAATAACAACTATAATAATAATACTAATAATAAAATAATAATATAATAACCGACCACCATAATTATAAATAATAATAATAATATATTCAATTAACACTATTATATCTTAATATCCTAATTCTCTTTCTTTTATACAAAAAAATCTTTAATTCTCAAATAATAATAATAATAATAATAATATAATAATACTAAACCATCACTACTAATAATGATAATATAATATCTAACTAATAATAATAGTAAAATAATAATAATAAATATAAAGCTTCTCAATCTAAACCAAAATTAAAAATTTATATTTATTTTAAATATAAATATCAAATATATGTTGCTTTAAAAAATTGTCAAAAAAATATATCATAATTTTTTTATAATTTATAATTTAGATTGATCTACTTTTATATGTATTATAAATTTAATATTTAATAAAATTTAATTAAACATTTTGAAAATTTATAATAAATAGTATGATAAAAAAATCTGAATTGAATTGACGTACATATAATAGAAAAATATCAAATATTAAGCATTTAAGTTATATATAACAAGGCTTCTCAAGCTAAACCAATTTTCTAAATTTTTTATATTTTATAGAACTTTATATTTATTTTAAATATAAATCTCAAATAAATTTTACATTAAAAACTGTCAAATAAATACATTATTAATTTCTTAAAATTAATATCCCGATTAACATTATTTAAAGTATTTTACAATAATATTATATGTATTATATGAATCTATTGTCTATTAAAAAAGTTATAATCGAAATGAGTTTATGGATTCTAATAAATATAAATATATAAAATGTTACAATAATATTTGAAATAGATAATAATAATTTTATAAACAACTATAATATATAATTCAAATGTATTGAACATTATGGAATTGACAAAAAAAAACTATATTAATTAATTTTGTATAATTTACAATTTAAATTCATAAAATACTCATAATATGTGAAAAAACTTATAATTACTGTAATATAATTTTAAATCTCTCTCTTTTTTTATCCTATCTCTAACTCTCTATTTAATTTACATTAAAATATTACTATAATGATTTTTTTAATTGGTAATAAATCACTTAAATATAACTCTTTCGGTTACGATTTGATCAGTTACAAATAATGTAATTAAAAGTCTTATATCAAAAATAATTACTCACTTTATTATTGATTATGACTATCTATTTAAGGCGCGCGCGCGCGCGCACACACACACACACATATATATATATATATATATATATATATATATATATATATATATATATATAATACAATCGTAAATATATATTTAATAATTTAATGATTTAATAAAATTGTGAATCTCTCCTTTTTTTATTTAATTGAATTAAAATATTAAATTATTAAATATATTTTTTAATTCAATTATATACCACTAGTTTTTCTAGCAATATTAATATTATTTTATTAACGTGTTACTTTTTTTTTCATTATTGATATTCTATCATATTATTTACTAAGAGAGAAATGCATTTAATAAATTCATTTCTATTTTATATTTTGTAACGTAACATAACATATATCATTCTATTATATTGACTTTATTAAATTTTATTAAAATTTATGCGTTACAAATTTATGAATGGAAAAAGCTGTTATATTTTGAATTCATTACTATCCAATTTATTTTTTCATATAAAATAGAATCTGTATATATTTACAGGGACGGAGCCAGAAGTTTTAAATTGTGGGGGCAAAATTTATACATTATTATGTTAAAAATATAATATATTATTTATAAATAAATATTATAACTATTTTTTTAATTTTTTAATATTTTAAAATAATTAATAATTCTCTTATTTTTTATTTATAATAATACAACCTATTTTATCTTCACAAATCAATTGATAGTTGATAGATCATTAATTTTTCTATAATTATAAGAATATAGAATAAAAAAGATTAGACAAAAACATTCTGCATCTTAAAAACTTTTAATCATTAATAGAATATAAATGAGTAGATTTTGAAATGAAACTTTGTATCATTAATTAATAGATTATATTTGAGTAAATTTTGAAATCAAATAAATAAGTATGGAATGCAATATACACTTTCATTACTATTAAATGGGAGTAGTATATTACAATTGAAAATTTCAACTGGGGGCATGAGCCTACATAGTGATGTATGTAGCTCCGTCCATGTATATTTAGCATTTGTTACTCATAAACCCATTCACCAATTCGTCCATATTTTCTCTCATTATAGTCTACAATTCAACCATGTTCTTTTAAATATCATTTTTATTTTATATTTATTTTCATTTTATTTTTTTACGTATCATTTTATTTCATTATTTATTGTTTTAACAATTTTGCAATCTTTATAAAATTGCAGTGTTCACATGGAAATTCATTCCTCCCAATCCCAATTAGATTAAGCTAATGCAGTGGATTGCATCCATTCTGTTCTGTTTATTGGAAATCTGGACCACATTGCTCAGGACTGTCGTATGTTGTCAGCTGGTTTTAGAGTAGCATCTATCATGTATTTGAATAGAAGTTTCTTAGTTGAGGCTATATAGATGGTTGGGTTGGGAAAGTTGTTGGGTCTAGGAGTTGGCATGGAGATATTTCTTTTGATGAATTGTATCAGTTTGTAGTTCTTTTCTGCTTTTCTTCCTTAATGAAAAGTCATTTACCTACCAAAAAATGTGAGTTTGTATATAAGTTTTATGTAATATTTTATTTTATTATTTGTTATTTAAACAATTTGACAATCATTTATAAAATTTTAATATTTGTATTATAATTTATTTCTTAAGACATTTATAAAAGGTGAATGTATATGATATAAATTTCTAATTTTTTTTATAACTTTGATGTTGTAAAATATTTTAGTTTTTTTTATCTTTGATCATCTATTTTGTTACAGGAATTAAAAGTATAAATATGAAAAGAAAATAATACATTTGTAAGTTTTATGTAATATTTTATTTTATTATTTGTTATTTAAACAATTTGACAATCCTTTATAAAATTTTAATATTTGTATTATAATTTATTTCTTAAGACATTTATAAAAGGTGAATGTATATGATATAAATTTTTAATTTTTTTTATAACTTTGATGTTGTAAAATATTTTAGTTTTTTTTTTATCTTTGATCATCTATTTTGTTACAGGAATTAAAAGTATAAATATGAAAAGAAAATAATACATTTGTAAGGACAAATCAATTATGAGAATCTTACTCAATCTAGAAGGAGAGAATATGTAAATTAGATATATCAACTATCAATTTTAAGGCAGTGATGTGGGAATCAGGATATCAATATTTGCAGGATGTTTAGTTTTACGATGAATGTTTGGCCAAATGATGTTTAAAATATTTTTTCACGAAAAATATTTAAAATTTTCTACATAACTATCGCATTTTTATAATGCTTAGTTAATTTTAATCATCTAACCAGTCTATTAAAATATTGTTCTGAACTCTTATAAAAATATTTATAGATCACACACTAAAGAGATCCTCACATATGAGTAGAAATTGAACTCAGGACTTCTCAATAATAATATAAAAGTTATTAATTTTTCAATAAACATTTGATATTTTTTTAAATTTGTTTTAATACTTTTAATTTCATCGTAATAATAATTCTTTATGACAATATTAATTTATCAATATCTCTTAAACATCACAATTGTTTAAGTATAATCTTTTAAAATGCTTCTTATATTTTTCAATGCTTACAAGACCCCGAGAATAATTTGAAACCATTAATAAATACTAAAATTATTGGAAAATAAAAAAAATATAAAATATATATATATATATATATATATATATATCCGCGCATCGCGCGGGTCACAGTCTAATTAGTGTCTAAATTAAAAACATTAAATAGAGTTGTATCATTAGACATTAAATTAAGTTAGTAAAATATTTACAAATTTATTTATGGTTGTATTTTAAATAGATTGATATTTTTTTTCACAATCAATATTTGATCTATTAGACCAACTAATCTATTTCAGAGGTTAATAATACAAAACTCATTAAATTAGATTATTTTTTGGGTTAAATATATTAATATTGAATGAAAAGTAAAATTATTAAATTTTAAGAATTAAAGTTAAAGAATTAAAGAGGTTTATAAACATTAAATCAAATAAAAATGTAACAATAATAATAAAATTAATTTATAGTTAGGTAAGATTTAAGTTTTAGAAAATGAGTAATTTTATAAACGGTCAATTAAATGATTATTGAAAGGAGAAATTAATGAAAGATGTTATAAACATAATTTTCAATTAAAATATATTAATGATAAAGAAATTATAAAAATTAATTTATAGTTACATTAGTGTTATTAATTTTATATTTTTATATAATGATAAATAAAAACTGAAATTTTATTATAAACATAGAAAACATCTCCCTATTGTCAATTTCAAATTTAAAAAATTATAAAGAATAAATATTTTAACACAAATGAAGAAAAGTTTTTTATAAATTAAATTAAAATGATATGTTTATTTTATATTATTAAAATATTAAAATTAAATATATATATAAAATTTTAAACTATCATATAAATTAATGTTTAGTTTTATTTTTAAATTATTAATTCTATAATATTTTATCTACTTTAATTCTTTAATACATATTTTTTAATTTTGTAAAAATATTTATATTTATAAACTTTAAACTATCATATCAATTAATGTTTAGTTTTTATTTTTAAATTATTATTTCAATAATATTTTATCTACTTTAATTCTGTAACACATATTTTTTTAATTTTGTAAAAATATTTTTATTTTATATTATTAAATTATTAAATTGAAATGCTTATGAACTTTAGACTATTCTATTACTTCATCTTTAGATCCATTTTTAAATTATTATTTTTATAAAATTTTATCTACTTCAATTCTTTAACATATTTTTTTATTTGAAATATTTTTTAGTAGTAATTGTTAATGCATTCATTTTTTTATTTTTTTTATTTTTATATTATCATTGTTGTAGAGTATTAGTTATAATTAGGGTTTTGTTACCAAGATGACATGTGGTTTGGATTATTGTAAACATGACATGTGGGTAGGGTTGTGGTTTGGATTGTTGTAAAGATGACATGTGGCTAGGGTTGCCATCATGACTTCTTTAGATTTATAGTAAGTAGAAGTAGATTAGGATTTTGTTACAAAGTTGACATGTGGTTTGGATTATTGTAAAGATGACATGTGGGTAGGGTTGTGGTTTGAATTGCTGTAAAGATGACATGTGGCTAGGGTTGCCATCATGACTTCTTTAGATTTATAGTAAGTAGATATAAAATCAAACATAAGCATAACTCTCCAAATTCGAATACTTAAGTTTAAAAATACCAAATTAAATTTTCAACAGATTTAGGCATATACAGGCATTAGGTAAACCAACAAATAAACGAGAAAAAAATACAGGTGGCATACTATTAAGCACACAACTACTTGCCTAAGAATGAAACATACATAAGAACACTCTAATTTATTCTTCATCAAATTTTAATTTCACACTAAATATGTCCTATTTTATAATTGACTGACTCAATTTGTACTGATCAATCAAATGAATTCCTTTAGCCAAGTGCCAATTTATTTCATTCTTGTTTTTACACAACCTTCTTTTAACTAGACAATGCATCTTTTAATCGGGCAATAAATTCCCTCCATAGTTTTGAAATCAAGTGTATTTCATTTTGCCCCCCTCTCTCTCTCTTTTTCTCTTCACATTTTCCAACCGCTAAATCATATCCCTCTCTCAAGTAATATTATGTTTTTACATCTCTCATTTATGATGTCCAATGTTCATTTTCATGGTTGTTTGCAGAAAGACCATTGATTATATTTTGATACCATTTTCACAGCTTCAATGTTAATTTCTTAAGCCGGTATGAACCGTTTTGAATGAGTTTGAAATAATTACATTGAAACTGTTTTGATTTGTACACGGATATCATTTTTAAATAGTTTCAAATCGTATTCAAAACAGAAGCAATGCAAATTTACATGATTTATGCCATATCGTTTGTTCATTCTTATAAATAGTTTGTACAAATGTTCATCAATATTGTTGTATCTTTGTTCTTTGTTCATCGGTGTTTTCATATGTGTTCTTTATTTATCTATGTTTTCTTCAATATGGATTTCGTTTATTTTGACTTTTATTTTGTTGCATTTGTGTTTTCACTACCCAGTGTTATTCCTATTTTCATGTTTTGCTTTTTCGTGTCTGTGTTGCATATGTGTTTTAACTTTTTCACTATCCATGAAAATGTTTGTAAATGAACAAAGACAGACGTGTGAATAAACATGTGGGAAGTTTTAAAGTTGATTGGCTCCTGAATGAAATGGTATTTTGTTTGAAAAATGCTAACTTGACACTTTTGTGTTGTGTTAACATTGTTAGTCTCACATATTTTTCACCTCTGCAATCAATCATGTCAAGATCGCATATTTTTCATCAGTGTCTTAAAGCATGATCACAGTATTTGGAAACTTGCTATTCTCGTTAACATTTCCCATTCACATGTTTTCACTTGCATCTCTTTATCGCTTTTTTAAGTTATTAAAGGCATCATTTTCGTCGTACTTTACAACTCATACTTCATCATCTTCTTACAAGCTACAAGGTATGTCGATATTCCTGTGTATCATCGTTTTAATGGCATGGTTGTATTTTTTCTCTTCGCTTTTCTATTTCACCTCTATTACACATGTATATTTAACTTCTTTTTCAGCTTCATCATCATCAATTCATATGTTTTGTTATCTCTGTTATCAAATGCCAAAAGGTTTTTTTCGAACAATTTGTTGTTCTTTTAAAGGCCTGTCATTTAAAGCTGAAAGAGATACATGTTTTGTTTGTAAACTCAGTTTTTCCTCTTTTCATATTTGTTTGTAAATTGTATTATGTCTTTCTTATGAAGTCAACACATAGCACATATATTGTGTTGTCTTCATTGAAAGTTGAGAAAATGAAATTAAAATGCTGTTTTCAACCATTAAAAAGGTTGTTTAATTGCAAATGCATCTCTAAATGTGTTTGCAGATTTCATATTCTTTATTTCACTTACTTTAGTTTTTGTGTGTTTCACAATGTTGCTTATACACCTTAAACATGCCCAATGCCATTACTTTCTCAGTTTTTGTTTAATATCTAATTCATATCTCATATTAATTGCTTCTGTCATTATTACTTTTTCATTTTTAACCCTTCTATAATATGGTTCTTTACACTCTTCACATAACCTATGAGTGCACAATCATAATATTTGAAAAGGGTAGCATTATTATAAGTTGTCAATGATGTAAACCAATTTCTGAATTACACCAGTTTCTAATAAAAACTAATTCCTGATTAAATCTAATGTAAGAATCTAATATGCATACAAATGTAAACAAGTGGAGGATATATTTCCAAAACCTGCAATGGCTGATACTTTCATCAAATGATGAATATACTTAAACATGGATAAACACATATTAATCTGCCATCATCAAATATTGATCAATATATTTCATGTATGGATAGCATCTTTGTTGAAACAATATTTCCATGACCGTTTCTTTCATAACATGCTTTAGTTTATCAGTTCTTTCGATCTAACATCACCTTATCAACATTGTATCGTTAATCTACTTCAATCCTAATCTTCAATAAACTGTATCAACCCTTCATCAGGCTCAAGTTTTGGGCAAGATACAATGTCATCTTCATCAAGGAAAACTAAGTCAACATCGTATCAATCCACAAGTTTGAGTAACCGTCCAGGGAGAATGTGTGGGTGTGATACTCAAATGATTTCGTACCACTGTAAGAACAGACATAATAAAGGTCGCCTCTTTTGGAGATGTCCTTTTTGGCAAGATGAGGAAACTTGTAATTTATTTATATAGGATGATGATATTGCACAAGGAACTGATTTTTATGAAAGGTTAGATGAAGAATGGAGTAAAAATGAGAGCAAGGTGAGGGAGATCCAAGCTGTTGAAACTATGAGGGAGTTGTGTGAAATTTCATTGAAGAAGAACAAGAAATTGCAGATGAGGATGAAGTTACATGCTATGTCTAGAAAGTTGAAGTCATGGTGTCTTCTTGCTTCTGTAATGGTCAACATGTATTTTATATGGAAATGTAACTGTTGAATTCATGTATGGTATTTAAGTTCTAGTTGTAATGGTTGTAGTGTTATTGGTTTTATTTAGAGTTGCTTGATTATGTAAGTGTGACTTATGAAATGCAGTGGTATTTTGTTAAAATTGATCCTTGTTGTGGTTAAAATTGAGATAATATGATTTATTTGATGTTCTTTCAGTTGGTATTATTATGACCTGTAATTTGCACACAATGTGGCCTATAAAGTTTGACATACATGTGACCTATAATTTGCACATAAAGTGACCTATAAATCATAAACTATACTTTGCACTGGGAATGCTCTATAATTTGCACATTAGTTGGTATTAACACTATAATTTTGACACAAACTTTAGAAGTTGGGATGACATATAAATTTGGCATCATTTGGCCTATAATTTGTACACAATGTGTGAATAAACTCTAAAATGTCATTCATTCATTAAGACATTAGATTAAGTTGGTCAATACATCAAAATATTTAGTGGAACTAGACACAGTAACATTACATGTCATCTTTGTTCATAACAAACAACATTTTATTCACAAAACACAAAAAAAAGTCAATATGTCTTCATCAATGAGTCATCCTTTGCAAATGTCTTCCTAATGAATAGTATTTGGTATAATATAATTGCAACCTCATGTTCCAATTCTTCTAACTTTTATGGATCAATGAATTTCTTACATATAGAATTGAAGAATATGCACAATCTAGTAATAGTTTGCCTAACATTTTTTGGCAAGATGCCAAAAATAGTTACAAATAGAAGTTGTTGCATCAAAAACACGTCGATCATGAAATTTTAAGTCAATTAATTTGAGACCGTTCATTGATACAAGATAATATCAAAAAAATGAAGGAGGGAAATACATCTCCAGTTGATTTAAAATAATTGAAGCCTCATGTTCTAACACATCCACCTTTTGTGGATCGGTAGATTTCTTATATATAACTGTCATACTCCAATTTTTGACCCTAAGATCATGCCTCATTTGCATATCAATCATCAATCAAGAGTTTCATTTTAAAGCTCTGCTCTCGGTGTTATGCTCACTTCATCTGTAAGAGGGATCATCAAACACCAATGTTTTTCTACTTGTATATGTTTTACTAACCAAAATACCAAAAATATTGCCTTGTGCTTTTGTATGTTTGTGTTTTGTAGGTACCAAGTCAAAGTATCCTTCAAAAAGGGCATTTTTCAACATTTTCACTGTGCAAATCGATTTGCATAAGGTGTAAATCGATTTACACAACTGATTTTGCACCAGATTTTGCTTCTGCCATCAGTGCAAATCGATTTGCATAATGTGTAAATCGATTTGCATAACTGTTTTTTCCCCAGATTTTGCCTTTTTCAGCTATGTAAATAGATTTGCATAAGATGCAAATCGATTGCACCAGTGCGAATTTGGAAAAATGAAGGCAAATTTCAGCTTTTGAAAGTGTTGACATCATTTGCAAGCATGGGAAGCATGACTTAGTTCTTACATTTGATTTCCTACATCATTTTATCATGAGCCCTCATGTGGTTGCATCAAGACCATTGGATTTCATTTTTGGCTCCAAATCCTTTTCCCAAGCCTAAGTGCTATAAATTGAGGCATTCCCCTCTTCATTTTTCAAGCTTGGATAGCCAAGAAACTTATTGCAAATTCTCTCCTCACCTCTTCCAAACCCATCACTCAAAGCTCTTTCTCTTCCACGCAAATTAGTGAGTCACATCTTGAACCTCACTAATTTAGAGCTAAACCTCAACATAAACACTAGTTTCTTCATCAATTGTGAGAGATCAAGGCTTGTGGTTGTGTGTTCTTGAAGAAGATTCAAAGTTTGTGAAAGATTTGGTAAAATTCTAGATCCAATCCATAATTCAAGATGTGATCCTTTGTTGTTTATGCTTGATGCACCTTTGGTGCTACATTTATGAGATTTGCTTGCTTAATTGATACATTTTCGTGCACAAATTGATCCAAGATCACAAGGTGTTTGGTTTTATGTTTAAACAAAGTTTCTTCTCTTTATTTGCTGTTTTTTTTTGAAAACTGTGTTGTGCAAATCGATTTACATCTTGTGCAAATCGATTTACATAACTGAAAACTGCGCAGATTTTGAAAACAGAGTTATGCAAATCGATTTACACTCTGTGCAAATCGATTTACACTGGGCAGAATGCTGATTTTTGTGTTTTTTTGACTTGTTCTTGGTTCTAACTCATCTTCTACTCCATTCTTTTGATATTTTCTTTGAATCACAAGTTAGAGGCCTAATTTCTCTCTAATTTCAATGGACTTAGGGCGTCGATAGGATGAGAATCCAAATCCGCAAAATTAAGTGATTGAAATTATAGATGAAAGGAGCTTTAATGTGGTTCCATCTTTTACTTCTTTTTATTTTGGTCGATGAAAATCTTAATGCCTTGAGAATTCTTATGGATTCTTGGTGAAGACTAGATCACTCACCATTTTTTCTTTTCGTGCGGTATTGCTTTCGGAAAACGATCTACATATCGTTCTTCTCGCATGCATTAGCACATAAAGTTTTGACCGGCCTCGTTGTAGGGTGATTTCTATATAAATCACTTGGCGATCTGCTTAACATAGCGCAATATTTCGTGTCCCGAATAAAAAAGATCAAATATGGAAGAGAATTGTATGCGGTTGATTTAAGACTTGTGGAGGTTCTTATCGTGTAGTCGCTATGATTTTATCAAGCTTCTGATAAACCCCATTGAATTTAAATCCGAGTACATCATTCACTCACCATCGATCTCCTACTAACTTTGATAACATACTTGACAAGTTTCAAGATGGTTATCTTTAACATTTAACAACTAACTTTAATTTCCGCACCTTTACTATACCGCTCTCTATATTACCGCTCTTTATATTACCGCTATTTATATTACCGCTCTTTATATTTCTCGCTTTATCGCTTTACTTTATCATTTCATCATATTTACTTTCTGTCATTTTCTCTTTGTCCACTTGGACCATACTTTATTTTTTCGCTAAAACACTAATAAATAATCAAAAATCTAAAAAATACATAAGGCTCTCTTTGGACTATCAGTTACTATCCCTAGCAATTTGGAGATTCGGACTTATGGACCTAGTACCTTTGGACTCATTCTATTACTATCATGTGATTGTTCTGTCTGTCTGGCATTGTTCTGTTGTATGTTTATGTGTGCAGGTATTTCCTTGAAAGCCCTTGATGGTTAATTCCAAGGCATTGAGATAAGGATTTTACCCAAAAACAGCCGTTACTCTGCCCAATTTTTGTCAGAATCTTAATGTGCTTAGTGAAAAATGGTGCTAAGACAATAAGTTCATCTGGATCCCCAAGTGTTAATGTGTTGGTATTGATAAATCCAAAGGATGGGAAAACTACATTGACTCTTAATGTCAAGTGTTGGCTTCTTATTTGGTTAGACCGTTCCTTTCCTTAGCTTTTATTTTATGCATTAGGTTAGCCTCTTCATCTCCTCCCATTCTTAAATTTTCAAAATCTTCTCCCTTTTTCCAAAATATTCTTATGTTTGCAAACCTTTTCAAAACCTTTTTTTCATAAAAAATATCTTTCGCCCTTAGTGGCTTTTCTTCAAAAGTTTAGACACCGTTAATTGTCGAAACGAGTGGTTATACCCCACGATTTTGAAATTGATTGATAATAACGAGATCTTTTCCGCGTGAGAGAGCTAGTGGCATACTCGTTGATTTTATCCGAGTTGGAGCCCTTCTTTCATGTGCGATGCAAAGAACTTGTTTGTTCTCATGCTCAAGATCAATGGCTGAGTATTTCTCTCTAACGACAACAAAGTGTTTATTCGTTTTAAAAACGTTTTTCCCAAAAGCGGAACTACATTAGCTCTGACTTCTCCATTGCACCGAGGAGGTATGTAGGCCCAAAGCTTAACGCTTTGCCGAGCTTATTTTAAAAATAAAACAAACCCTTTTTAACACACACACAGATTTTCAAAAAGGTTCCCGTGGAGTACCACGGATATGAGGGGTGCTTTAAACCTTCCCCTCATATAATCAACACCCGAACCTGAGTTCTCTTTCTTGTTTTAAAAACAAAACTTTGGGTTTTTCGTTCTTTTCCCTTTTCCTTTGAAAAAATAAAGCGCGGTGGCGATTTCAAACGGAATATTGATTCGAATCAATCTCATGGCTTCGATGTCAGATTTTCCCCGCTACAGAAAAATGGCGACTCTGCTGGGGACCCAGTTTTAAGTGTGTTAAGCCTATTTTTGTTTATCTGTGTGTTTTTATCTGTATATATTGTTGTGTGCTTTGTTTGTTTATTTTCTTTTTTTTCTTTTTGATGCTCGATGGTTCCTCTGTGATGAGATAAAGTTCTAACCCGAACTTTTGTGAGTAACTTGAGATAGGAGGTGGTAAGACCAATAGTCGCATGTCAGGAGCAATCCTTAACATGAGCGTCATATGGTGGAACCCCAATCAGTGGAGGCCTCATGGAAGGTAGTAGAGGTTGTTACGAACCATCGTGATAACGCTATTACTTTCAATAGTGAGTGTCCGTAGAAGCTGAATGGCCTAGAACCCTTTTAACCAATCTAAGCCTTTTTAAGATGTAGTGCAGAAACAAGATCAAGTACCAATTTGAGCTTGTTGTCATGCGATACTACGCTCAGACGAGGTCTTTTTAGGCATATTATTGGCGCCCATGAGCAATTGTGCGTGCCGGTAGTATCCGATAGAAGATTGAAAACTCTGGGAACCTTTGTAGAACCCGATTGGCAGGTACAAAATTCCCTAGTACATACCTTTGTGGGTGGTTCTTAACTTTGACTCCATGCTCGTGACGTCGAACCTTTGAACCCTGTTTGTGCGACCATGTGTGATCTTGATTGTGATTGATGCATAAACCATGCATCCATGCATTCATTTAAATTCCTTGAAAATCAAATAAATAAAAAGAGACAAAAACCATTGCATCATTTGCATACATACATCCAGGTTGTCCAGAAAACTTATCCTTGTCTGTCTCCATCTTCAGAGTTTGTCTGTCTACTGTCAAGCTGATTCCTCCACACAAGTACGGAACTAGAGCTGCTGTTAGACAAAGAATGGCAGATCAAGAGAAACATAACATGGAAGTCAGAATGGAAATTGATGAGTTGAAATCAGGCATGATTAAGCTTACCGAGATGATGCAAGTGTTGATGGCTAGGACTGATCCCCCTCAGAGGACTGTTATTTCTGAAGTCTCCACTGCTGTTGTTGACCCTTCATTTGCTCAGAAGCCACCTTCTACTTGGCCAGAATTTGGGTTACCTGAGAATTTCTCTCCAACATATGTCAATGCTTCTATGGTGGGTCAAACTTCGAGGCAGATATTCCAACCTTCGGTCTTTTCTGAACCTCCACCTGTTGTTCATACTACTGCTCAAGCTGTTCCAGTTCGCTATGACAATCCTCTCTATGATTACCGTTCTGTTGGTTCTGGAAGTGTTAGTCAAGGAGATTGTGGTGAAGTTGAAGAAGTCCGTGAGCAATATCAGGCATTAGAAAAGAGGCTAAGAGCCATGGAAGGAAGCAATTTCTTTAGTGTGAATGCTGATAATATGGGTCTTGTTTCAAATCTTGTCATGCCGTCCAAGTTCAAAGTTCCCGAGTTTGAGAAGTACAAGGGGCATACTTGTCCAAGGAGTCATTTGACCATGTACTACAGAAAGATGACTGCTTGCACCAACAACCAGAATTTGCTCGTTCATTGCTTTCAAGACAGTCTAAGTGGAGCTTCGTTGAAGTGGTACATGAGTTTGGAAAAGGGTTGTGTTCAAAACTTCCAAGATTTAGCTGATGCATTCATGAAACAATACAAGTATAATCTGGATATGGCACCTGACCATCGTCAACTTCAGAACATGGCTCAGAAGGAAAAGGAATCTTTCAAAGAATATGCTCAACGTTGGAGAGAATTGGCTTCCCAAGTTGAACCACCATTGGCTGAGAAAGAATTGACTGGAATGTTCATGGATACTCTCTCCCCTTTCTACTGGGAGAAAATGATTGGAAGTGTGTCCTCAAATTTCACAGACTTGGTTACTATTGGCCAGAGACTCGAAGAGGGAATCAAGAAAGGGAAAGTTGCTAATGTTGCTGAATCCTCTGATGGATCGAAGAAACCTTATGGAAACTTCCACAAGAAGAAAGAGAATGAGACCAATGCTGTGTCAGATGACAAGAGGGGATCTCGTCGTAGACCTCAAAACGGTGATCAACCTTATGTAGCTGCTGTTGCTCCTGTGCAAGTTCAAGCTGTTAAGCGGAATCAAATTCGTAATAGGATCGACTTTGATCCTATCCCCATGACTTATACGGAACTGTATCCTGCTTTAGTCCAGAAAGGGTTGATTACAACAAGAGCTATGCCGCCTCCTCGAAATCCTCTCCCTGATGGTTTCAGATCTGATCTTCATTGTCCTTTCCATCAAGGTGCAGCAGGCCATGATTTAGAAAGATGTTTCCCTCTGAAGGAAAGAGTTCAAGAGTTGGTGAGATCAAAGATGCTTTCTTTCAAGGATATGGGTCCTAATGTCATCACTAATCCTTTGCCAGATCAAAGTGGCTGAAGACAAGTCAAAGCCTAATTTTCCTAAAGCCAAGTGTTTCAGACGAGATAGCTCATCTTTGTTGCTGATTAGTCACTAGGCCTTGATTCTGTACTGTTTGTATTTCCTTTATTGTGTTGTTTACTTTTAGACTTTGTTTGTTTCTGAATGGTGATTTTAATGAAATGAGCATTGCATATTTTGAATTCATTAACATCCACTGTGTTCATGTTTATACCTTCATTTACAAAACTTTTTCTTCCATTTGCTTTCTCTATCAAATTTGTGTTTTATGCAAAGATTGGAGGGAGGATGATGACAACGAAATACCCAAGTTATTGAACTGTATGCTTTCAAATAAAAACTCTGCTGATGATGTACAGGCATTGTTTCAATTCCCAAACACTGGAGAAATAAGGAAGTTAATCCCTTGTCAACCCCTTTGAGCCTTCGAAGTAGGAGTTTCTTTCTGTACGAAAAACCCGCATTTTAACCTGGGGCAGGGTAGTTCTCGGTTAATTTGGCTGTGCATTCTATTTTAAGAGAATCATTCAGTACACCTTTCAACGAAGGTTTCAATCACAAGCTTTCCTCCGCACATCAAAGAAATGTTGGAGATGTCAATTAAAAGCCAATGATGGT
This sequence comes from Vicia villosa, assembly GCF_029867415.1. Lineage (NCBI taxonomy): Eukaryota > Viridiplantae > Streptophyta > Magnoliopsida > Fabales > Fabaceae > Vicia > Vicia villosa. The sequence continues at coordinate 179,409,782 of NC_081183.1, forward strand.
TCATCTTAATCATTAAGCAAGGCAGTCACTATCTTTCAAAAAAAAAAAAATGTATCAAAAAAAATATGTATACAAAGAAAAGCCTGCTAAGTCAAAAATCCAAAAAAATGACTTAGGCAAAAATAAGGGCATCCCGCTGACTGTAAATGCAAAAATAAACAGTTCAGGCAAAAGTTAGGGATATCAAAAGAAAAAGATGAAAAAAGAGAAGTCAATAAATTCCTCAAGCAACAAAATGTTGTGACAATACAAAAGGAAGAAGTGACTGCAATCTCAAAAGTTCTCTTTGCTTGTGAACTATCATCTTTACCAAAGGTGCAATTCCAGAAGCCTCTTGGAACCTGAATGCATAAGCTGAATTAACTGAGCCTAGGACTGGAGATCATCATGAAGGGGGTGGGTACAATCAAATTTTGAGCCTTATATCCTTTGTTCTTAAACCGTGAACCTGGCCACGTTACAACCTTTAAAAGACCTAATTGAAGCAAGGTTTGTTTGAAAGCATACTACAACAAGGTTGCGTAAGCTGACTCCCATGAGATTTGTCAATCATTTGTTTGATATCATGCCTTTGCTTTATCTTTCACTTTGAATGTCTTAACCTTTTGTTTTGACCAGTGATTCCATTTGCTTTACATCAATAACATCTTTCCAAAAATGATTTTGATTTCAAAAATATTCTTTGAGCATTGCATTAAAATTACCATTCTTGAATGAACATTTTATCTGCAAGTAAGCACTCATCTTTCAGGAAGTTCAAACAGTCGAGAAATTTGATCAGTGATCCTATCAGGGGCACGTTATTTCAAGATTCTATTGTTCAGATGTTCATTCAAGATTTGTTGATCAGAATATCATTTCAATACTTGTACTGGGGCAAGCCATCCCAACATGCATTTCAAGAACTGAAGCCATGATCATTTCATCCCCTAATACAGTTCAACTGAAGCCATGATCAGTTAACTTGCAACAATTAGTGAATCAGGGGCAATCTTCTTCAGCAATCCCTAAGCAGTTTTATCAGCCCTTCTCAAAGGATCATCGTTTTAATACAGTTACCGGTGTAATAGAAGTGTGTTTAAGCATCTTCTTCCCAAGCAGAATTGGCAGAGTTCCCGTGTTGAGGAATCGAGTTCCTATCGTGCCTCACAAAAGAGTCTCCCTCAGTTGTAACAAACAATTGCATTGCATTGATCATTCATCATGCATAGAAAAATTCAACATCATGCATTGAAACAAATTTCATACTCATTTGCATTTTTCGAGGTCCTGTTGCTATCAACATCTTCACCTTGAGATCAAAACAGATACTTGTTTGTCTTATCTGTCTATTGTTGTTCCTTGATGTATCCTTTCTTCATTCAGTGCCATTCCTGGATGTTATGATTTCTCTCTCTTCTTTCAGTGTTATTCCTGAAAGATTTACACCATGTTTTATCTTGGTTTCCCTTCAATCATGTTTTATCTTGATTGTCTCTAATCATGCTTTATCCTGATCACTTTCGACCGTGTTTTATCTTGGTTCCCTTCAATCATGTTTTATCTTGATTGTCTCTAATCATGCTTTATCCTGATCGCTTTCGACCATGTTTTATCTTGGTTATCTAATCATGTTTTACCTTGATTGTCATTTGGTATTTTTCAATCATGTTTTACCTTGATTGTCATTTGATATTATCTAATCATGTTTTACCTTGATTATCCCTTAATGACATCCAATCATGTTTTACCTTGATGGACCTGTGATGGTTATCTAATCATGTTTTACCTTGATTGTCCGTTGATGATTATCCAATCATGTTTTACCTTGATTATCCTTTGACGATATCCAATCATGTTTTACCTTGGTTGTCATTTGATGTTGTCCAATCATGTTTTACCTTGATATTCATTTGATATAGCCACATTCATGTAAGCCTCAGATATTCTCTTCTCGAGGTTCAATCATGTTTTATCTTGAAAGCTTCTGTTGACTGTCTCTTTCTCCTGTGAAATCCAAGTTTTATTCCTGGATGACATATACTTTTTCCCAATGGAGTCCTTTCTTATCTCCCCAGTGGTGTTATACTCCTCTCTATTCCATAATCATACTTGATGCATCCATTAGCATCGCATCATACCTTAGGTTCAAAAATTGTGTGTTTTATATTTAAGTCTCTTCAATTACGTCGAGCTGAGGATTTTAACCCTCACATCTCCGGATAGAAGAAACTTAAATAGGGGCATCTGTCATACCCCAATTTTTGACCCTAAGATCATGCCTCATTTGCATATCAATCATCAATCAAGAGTTTCATTTTAAAGCTCTGCTCTCGGTGTTATGCTCACTTCATCTGTAAGAGGGATCATCAAACACCAATGTTTTTCTACTTGTATATGTTTTACTAACCAAAATACCAAAAATATTGCCTTGTGCTTTTGTATGTTTGTGTTTTGTAGGTACCAAGTCAAAGTATCCTTCAAAAAGGGCATTTTTCAACATTTTCACTGTGCAAATCGATTTGCATAAGGTGTAAATCGATTTACACAACTGATTTTGCACCAGATTTTGCTTCTGCCATCAGTGCAAATCGATTTGCATAATGTGTAAATCGATTTGCATAACTGTTTTTTCCCCAGATTTTGCCTTTTTCAGCTATGTAAATAGATTTGCATAAGATGCAAATCGATTGCACCAGTGCGAATTTGGAAAAATGAAGGCAAATTTCAGCTTTTGAAAGTGTTGACATCATTTGCAAGCATGGGAAGCATGACTTAGTTCTTACATTTGATTTCCTACATCATTTTATCATGAGCCCTCATGTGGTTGCATCAAGACCATTGGATTTCATTTTTGGCTCCAAATCCTTTTCCCAAGCCTAAGTGCTATAAATTGAGGCATTCCCCTCTTCATTTTTCAAGCTTGGATAGCCAAGAAACTTATTGCAAATTCTCTCCTCACCTCTTCCAAACCCATCACTCAAAGCTCTTTCTCTTCCATGCAAATTAGTGAGTCACATCTTGAACCTCACTAATTTAGAGCTAAACCTCAACATAAACACTAGTTTCTTCATCAATTGTGAGAGATCAAGGCTTGTGGTTGTGTGTTCTTGAAGAAGATTCAAAGTTTGTGAAAGATTTGGTAAAATTCTAGATCCAATCCATAATTCAAGATGTGATCCTTTGTTGTTTATGCTTGATGCACCTTTGGTGCTACATTGATGAGATTTGCTTGCTTAATTGATACATTTTCGTGCACAAATTGATCCAAGATCACAAGGTGTTTGGTTTTATGTTTAAACAAAGTTTCTTCTCTTTATTTGCTGTTTTTTTTGAAAACTATGTTGTGCAAATCGATTTACATCTTGTGCAAATCGATTTACATAACTGAAAACTGCGCAGATTTTGAAAACAGAGTTATGCAAATCGATTTACACTCTGTGCAAATCGATTTACACTGGGCAGAATGCTGATTTTTGTGTTTTTTTGACTTGTTCTTGGTTCTAACTCATCTTCTACTCCATTCTTTTGATATTTTCTTTGAATCACAAGTTAGAGGCCTAATTTCTCTCTAATTTCAATGGACTTAGGGCGTCGATAGGATGAGAATCCAAATCCGCAAAATTAAGTGATTGAAATTATAGATGAAAGGAGCTTTAATGTGGTTCCATCTTTTACTTCTTTTTATTTTGGTCGATGAAAGTCTTAATGCCTTGAGAATTCTTATGGATTCTTGGTGAAGACTAGATCACTCACCATTTTTTCTTTTCGTGCGGTATTGCTTTCGGAAAACGATCTACATATCGTTCTTCTCGCATGCATTAGCACATAAAGTTTTGACCGGCCTCGTTGTAGGGTGATTTCTATATAAATCACTTGGCGATCTGCTTAACATAGCGCAATATTTCGTGTCCCGAATAAAAAAGATCAAATATGGAAGAGAATTGTATGCGGTTGATTTAAGACTTGTGGAGGTTCTTATCGTGTAGTCGCTATGATTTTATCAAGCTTCTGATAAACCCCATTGAATTTAAATCCGAGTACATCATTCACTCACCATCGATCTCCTACTAACTTTGATAACATACTTGACAAGTTTCAAGATGGTTATCTTTAACATTTAACAACTAACTTTAATTTCCGCACCTTTACTATACCGCTCTCTATATTACCGCTCTTTATATTACCGCTATTTATATTACCGCTCTTTATATTTCTCGCTTTATCGCTTTACTTTATCATTTCATCATATTTACTTTCTGTCATTTTCTCTTTGTCCACTTGGACCATACTTTATTTTTTCGCTAAAACACTAATAAATAATCAAAAATCTAAAAAATACATAAGGCTCTCTTTGGACTATCAGTTACTATCCCTAGCAATTTGGAGATTCGGACTTATGGACCTAGTACCTTTGGACTCATTCTATTACTATCATGTGATTGTTCTGTCTGTCTGGCATTGTTCTGTTGTATGTTTATGTGTGCAGGTATTTCCTTGAAAGCCCTTGATGGTTAATTCCAAGGCATTGAGATAAGGATTTTACCCAAAAACAGCCGTTACTCTGCCCAATTTTTGTCAGAATCTTAATGTGCTTAGTGAAAAATGGTGCTAAGACAATAAGTTCATCTGGATCCCCAAGTGTTAATATGTTGGTATTGATAAATCCAAAGGATGGGAAAACTACATTGACTCTTAATGTCAAGTGTTGGCTTCTTATTTGGTTAGACCGTTCCTTTCCTTAGCTTTTATTTTATGCATTAGGTTAGCCTCTTCATCTCCTCCCATTCTTAAATTTTCAAAATCTTCTCCCTTTTTCCAAAATATTCTTATGTTTGCAAACCTTTTCAAAACCTTTTTTTCATAAAAAATATCTTTCGCCCTTAGTGGCTTTTCTTCAAAAGTTTAGACACCGTTAATTGTCGAAACGAGTGGTTATACCCCACGATTTTGAAATTGATTGATAATAACGAGATCTTTTCCGCGTGAGAGAGCTAGTGGCATACTCGTTGATTTTATCCGAGTTGGAGCCCTTCTTTCATGTGCGATGCAAAGAACTTGTTTGTTCTCATGCTCAAGATCAATGGCTGAGTATTTCTCTCTAACGACAACAAAGTGTTTATTCGTTTTAAAAACGTTTTTCCCAAAAGCGGAACTACATTAGCTCTGACTTCTCCATTGCACCGAGGAGGTATGTAGGCCCAAAGCTTAACGCTTTGCCGAGCTTATTTTAAAAATAAAACAAACCCTTTTTAACACACACACAGATTTTCAAAAAGGTTCCCGTGGAGTACCACGGATATGAGGGGTGCTTTAAACCTTCCCCTCATATAATCAACACCCGAACCTGAGTTCTCTTTCTTGTTTTAAAAACAAAACTTTGGGTTTTTCGTTCTTTTCCCTTTTCCTTTGAAAAAATAAAGCGCGGTGGCGATTTCAAACGGAATATTGATTCGAGTCAATCTCATGGCTTCGATGTCAGATTTTCCCCGCTACAATAACATTGAAGAATAATCTAGTTATAGTTTGCCTAACATTTTTTTGGCAAGATGCCATTAATAACCACATGAAGAAGTTGTTGCATCAAGATATTAATAATCATGATATTTTAAGTTAATTAATTTGAGATAGTTTTTTTATACAAGCCTCTATAAATTTGATGAGTACCCCTACGAACTTTAATACCTTGCAAACACTCCCATTTTTTCCTTTTTTAGACAAAGTGTGATATGATGGAGAAAAATATGTACTATTACCTATTTCTTTCGGGGCTAACTGTTGTCGTATACTCATCTCCACCATATCTAAATGAGTATCCTTACCATCGTTTGTCTTGTCTTGATCAATGTTGAAAAGTGTTTTAATTACACTATCACACACATTTTCCACACATCACATTAATAGATTATCTTACAGAAAGGCTAAACCAATATGGTAGATCAAAGAACATTGATCTCTTTTTCCATATATTTTTCCCATCAACCTTTTTTGTTCTTTCTAGAGACAACATTAATGTGTTATTGTTGATAAATTTTCTCCTTAATTAAGGGCTTTGGGGCAATATCAAACTCTTGTTGTCCATTAAAGGCGATGTCATCGTGCAATGATGAAGGCGACTGATGTCAGTTGTACGGTTTTGAGAGAATGGGTATCACGATGTGACGGCGGCATGAGTTGTATGGCTTTAAGAGAATGACTATGGTAATCGTGAGAAGGGTATGGCAGTCCAAAAATGGTCTTTTTGGTCGTGTTACAGAATAAAGGTTTTCAAGGAAAAAAAGTATAGGCGTCAAAGGAGTTTTCATATCAGGTAGGAGAAAAAGAAAGTCGTAAATTATTTTCACATCATTTACATATTTAACTGATGTGATATCTCGTTAAAAAAATAAATATTTTCATTTCATGTAATATGTGTCATGCTAAATGTTAGAGTCATCAAAATGAAAGATCAATTTTTTTTGGAAGTCTATTTTATTACAATAATTTAGTATTGAAAGAAGAGGAGACCATGGAAGAAAATGTATAGGAAATCCACTAAAACGATTTCATAAAATTGGTACCTAGAAGAAGTACATAAAAGAAAATGACATAAATACATATGAATGTCATCAACAAAAACTAGGTCAGCAATCCACTACCTAAATTAATCCACAAGTGCAAGAGTAATATCTCTTGTGATTTTTTTTCTTGCAAGTGCCATAAACTTTTCAAAAAACCTATAACTTTTCAAGTCAAATAATAATTATAATATCATCTTATCACTTCACCATGCATAGTGAATATCATTGGATTAACAAAACTTTAATTTATTAAAGATGTTGACCAAGGACAATTCAATACCAACAACATGAAGAAAAAAACACACACATATAGTGCAACAATTGTAGCTAGTCACAATATTAAAATTTAAAAGGGTCTCTTCATTTTTTCTTAATATATATATAAGCTTATAATAATATTACATATATATATTTAGTCAAACATATTATTACAAATATTCAAACAAAATCCTCCTTTGGATCCACCACATTCATGTTTCCTTTCCCAGTTGAATAGACAAAATCAAGATTGTAAAGCACAGGAGCCATAGTGAGAGAGCAAAGGAAAACCAAAACAGGACCAAAGATCCAAAGCAACATAGGAAGACCAGCATAGAAAAGCCTATTACCAACAGCATTCAAGATGAAACCTTTCTCCAAAATCTCAAAAATATATTCTGGTGTGACAAGTGACATAGGATCTTGTGGTGTGTTGATTAGAATGTTGACTTGATTTATGAACCTTATTGCAAGAGAGTGACAGAAGAATGAGAAGAGGAAAATTGTGAGGAGTGTGACATATTTTAGTGCTACCATGAATTCTCCATGTGCTCCATAAATTGCATCATTGAGTGGTTTCTTCACACTGTATGTGCTGCTTATAACTGCTGCTAGACCTGAACATAGTAGAATTGAGGTTGTGGCCATTAAGGTTGCTCCCATTATTGTGTTCCTTAGTGATTGAACAGCTAGGATGTTTTTCTTTTCATTGTCCTGTCAAAATCAACACATATCTTAATTACATATATTTATCAATTTTTTATAAATATTTTAAAATAAAATAATATACGTATCATATTTTAATTTATACACAAGAATTTAAATTTGAGTTCGAGTTATTTGCTAGGAGGAGATTCTACGATTATATTGTTTGATCAGAATCAACCTATTTAAAAATTGTAGATTTTAAATTTTGTTTTATAATTTAATGATTTAAATACTAAATTTTAATCTTTACAATTTGATTTCGATTAAACACTTATTGATTTCTCGATTGCGTGAATGAAAAAGAAACCTAAATACAATGAAGTCAAATTAGTTTTTTTAAAATTTAACTTATTTAAATATAATTTTAATTAAAATAATTTGATCTCGATCTAACAACTACCGATCTCTTGACTATGTGAATGTAGGAAATCTTTGAGTATATTGAAATCATATATCTTAAAGTTTAGGTTAGGAAAATACATGTGTAAAACCATTTCATAAATATTATTTTTAATTTAAGATATTATTATAAAATAACTAGTTAATTTATATTTATCTACAATTATAAAAAGAGGGATTGAAAACTATGGCCAGGTATAGTGGATTAAGAAGATGTGTTGATATTCCATTGGTATAGATCACTATATTTAAATTTAAGAACTTTATGTAAACAGTTTGCAGCACAAAATCTAAGAATTTATTCTTTAAATTATTATTATTACATAAGTTAGTGGATTTTCACACACACATTATCTTGGTCTAGCAACAACCCACTAGAATTATCAAATATTCACCTAACTATGTCATTTAGAAAGAACATTCGATTTTGCTTTCTTTTGTGTTTGGTTGTTAGAATAACATTTTATTCTTGTCCGAACAAGAATAAATTAACAAAACCTAAATGCTAAGAAATATAAATGGAATATTCACAATATATTTTGGGTATAAATACTTTTTAATTATTCTTATTCTTCAAGAAAATTGCTCAATGTTAAATTTAATCACTATTAATATTAAAAATTAATTTTTTAAATAACAAATAAAAATATATTAAAAAAATGAAATCAATAAAATACAATAGAAAATAACTCGATACACAAGTGTCAAAAATTACACCTAAATACAAATAATCGACAAAAGAAACAACAAATAAATACAAATCAAACTGAAAAAAAAAACATCGTTAACACAATCAAAAGGAACAAATAATTTACTAGTAAAAAATGATGTGAACTATTTCTCTTATAGATTTGAACCTTTCGTCTTCTTCTATATTAAAATAAATCCATCATATGTATATATAACATTAAAAAAATAGATTTTTTAAGTAATTATTGTTATATACAATATATACATAATACTAAAAAAATAGATTTTTTAAGTAATTATATTGTTATATACAATATTGATCAAAATTTTAAAATACTATAAAAGATTATGATGATCATAATGAAGAAAAAATATATGAAAATAAAAGTATACCTTCAGCATAGCATTAACCCAATTTCTTCTACCACTAGCATTGATGCCAACAATGGTAGTATGTGGTTGAGTTCTAACCTTATGCCAAAGCCATAAATGATAACCAATGCTAATTAGAAAACCCAAAGGAACCAAGATCACATCCAAATAGCATTTTCTCCATTCCATCTTTGCTTTTCTCCTAAGTAGGTATATAGTTTGTTATATAAGTTTCTTTGTTCCTCTTCTTCTTCTTCTTCTCTCTTTATATAAGTGTTGTCTTAGAGTTAATGTCACACTTCTTATTATATATATGGCAAATACCAACGGCAATATATAATGTGTGCACATCATGAAAAATGTATGTGGACTTGTTTTTGATGGTTGTCCTAATAATAAAAAAGCTATAAGGATTAAAAAAATAACCCTAGCTTTTTCACTAAATTACAAAACTTTACAATGATTTTCTATGTGAGAGTGGAAACATTTTCCACACCCTTTTGTCACATGCTTTTTCCTCCAATATAGTTCAACTTTAAGTCTTCTTTATTGTTGCCAAATATTATTTCAACATTTTAAGAAAAATAAGTAGTTGGAAATGATTCATGCATATAATATAACTAGTCCATTATATATTAGTTTATATGTTTATCCTTTTGTTAATTAATTCTCCAATCGACATACAAAATTTACTAATAAAAAATATTTCTAATATATTGGTCAAGGTAGGCTCCTCTATTTAAGCACATCATATTCTAATAGAAAAAAAATATTGAGTTGAAGAATAAATTATAATATATATTCATTCATCATATATATACTAGTTAAAAATGTATGGTCAATCATCATGATTATCTCAAAATCATACGTGCTTCCAAAATAAATTCTATTAATAGCATTGTGTAATTTTTGTGAGCCCACAAATTTCTAGATATATATCATGATAACTTCTAATATAATTATAGGAATTATTTATTAATTAAAACAGGTATAATTTCTTGGAAATGATAAGTCTCAAATAGTTGTAACCAGCTATTTATAATTATTTTGGCAAATCATAATTGAGGGAGGTTTATACTTTATAATATTTTAAACACAACACGAAAGCCTCATGAAAGTTCACAAATAAAAAGTGTGATGCTAAAGTTTATTTCCTAAAAAAAACTTAGAAAATTAAGATGTTTATATTGAAATCAATTTCTACATGCAAATTATAATTGGAAGATGGTGACAAGGATGTGGAAAACTGAAAAGTTTAATTAGGAAAATAGAGGAAGAGTGAGATTCTGACAAGGCACATTTACGTCACATAGATAAGAAGATTTGATAGTGACACCAACAACAAATTAAACACAATGGCTTTTTCTTGTAATCACTTTTTTAATAACAAGCCTCCGTTTTGCTGTTACAAGCAACTTAACAAGAGTTACGTTTCTTTAACATCTTTGTTAGAGACAAATCCATACAACTAGTACTCTTCAATATTCTTTTGTTTACGTCTCAATAAATTTAACTAAAAGAGTTGGGAATGGATGCATTCAATCTGTAACTAATTCACGTTAGCTACATAACCGGATAAAATGGAGAACTTATGGGATAAGATAATTAAATTATTATGTTTTAGGTATTTTGATTTCTATATAAATTTACCATTATTATGTTTTAGGTGTTTTGATTTCTGTATTAGATTTACCTTTTCAAGTTTGAAAACATTTTTGTTGCATAATGTTTTACAAATTCACGTGATTGAGATATAAAGCTTTTAGATTGGCAATGTAAAAACATGGACAAGTTAATTTTGATGACTTAATTTACTTCTTATGGGTCTAAGTTATCCAATTATCACATTGTTTGAATGCAATTTCTAATCAATTTTATTATTTCAATAAGCAATATATACTTAAATCTATCCATTTATATTTCGGGTCGGGCAAACGGTCCAACAAGATCGACTTAACATCAAAGATCGGAGGATTTAATGTGTCACCCCCAGTTAAACATGACACCCTCCCAAACACAATGAAAAGACCAAAATGTCCAAAATGTAAAATTCACAAAATATTTTCAAATTTACGTGACATCTTCGCATATTTTAAATTTACAAGCGATACCGAGAATTTCACAAAAACAATAAGAATTTACGGTATATTTGTGAAATTTATGGTATATTCAAACCGGAAATTTCAATTTCCGGTTAATCGCCACCGGGAATTTCAAAATCTCCGGTAATTTTAGAAAAACATATATCAGAATTTTTTAAATTTACAATAGTTTTAAAAGTTTTGAAAAATACCAGAAATTTAAAAATTTCCTGTAATTTGCAATAAAACATATTCCGGGAATTATGAAATTTATGGTAGTTATAGTTTTTTTGAGAAATACCTAAAATTTCAAAATTTCCGGTAATTTGCAGTTTTTCTAATTTTCCCTTTTTATTATTTGTTTCAGTGAGGACCAGAGGCAAAGACGGTACAGTAGCCGGCAGGACTGTTGATAGAGCAGCAACGACTCGTGCTAGAGATGAGGAGGCACAGGCTTCAGAGCTTAGAGCTGGACGCCTTCCTCCGACCGGTTCTCATCGGAAACAGTTGGCGGAGCAGACGACGCAGTTTCGCCCACCACGCCGTCAGAGACATGCAACTACTCAGGAACCTGCTGTTGAGGAGCCTCTTGTTAAGGAGCCTATAGTTGAGCAGCATGCTGTTAAGGAGCCTACTGTTGAGGAGGTTGTTGTTAAGGAGCCTGTAGTTGAGTAGTTGGTGGAGGCTTGGCTTGAGGAGGTTGTTGTTACTGAGGCTGTGGATGAGGTGTCTCCTGCGGATACAGACACCACTGCAGGGCGTCTACTGAGCCATCAGTGCACACTGATGAAGGGTTTCTTGGAAGACCTAGAGACGCGTCCGTGCTCATGAGATATGATGACCATATCGCTCACCGGATATGGCAGAGGGAGGTTTATATATATATATATATATATATATATATATATATATATATATATATATATATATATATATATATATATATTGGTAACTATTTAATGATTAATATTTTACTTCATGCTACTGTACGATAGTTTGCTTAAAATATTTTAATTTTTCCTATTACAGGAGTGAGGAGCGCTGAGGATCACTTCACATGAGTCGAAGCTGAAGGACTTCCCGAGGGATCCTATGCCTGAGGCGGTGAGGCGGTTAGTCGTATTGTTATATACTTTCGCTTGTTGGATTTTTCTTAGTGCTCCCTTACCATGCAGGATGCCTCTCTAATGTTTGCTTTTGTTGAGAGGTGGCACCCAGAGACATCATTCTTTAACCTTCCATTCAGGGAGATGATGGTGACACATGATGATGTATATGCCCTCCTCCACATCCCCATTGTCGGTACGTTCTTCACACCTCCTTACATTAACCAAGCGGCGGCACTGCGCTTGGTTACAAAGGACTTAGAGGTATCTGAGGAGACAGTGTATGATGAGTTCTTGTATAACCGTGGTTTACATCTTCGGATGTCTTGGCTCAAGGACAGATACCATGAGCATGTGGCTGCTTAGAGGCACTAGGCAGCCGCTAGGGCCTACATGCTACATCTTATGGCATGTACTCTCTTTGCGGATAAGTCAAGTAACTATATTGATGTGCGGTATTTGTGTCTGTTCAGCTCCTTAGACACTCCCACTTGGGCATATCTTTCAAGGAATTTAGCATTTTTTAGAAATTCACATTTCAAACACTTAACATTTATTCAAAGAATTTTCTGCATATCTTTCATATCATTCACAACAGAAAATTCTTGAGCATTCTATACTTTTGTAAGTATGAATCATTGTCATTGGAAGAGAATATTAAGTATATTGATACATCACTAAAAGTGATAATTTTTCTACAAACTTCATATCATCAAATATTTCCATATTTGATTTTGTAATACCTTGTTGTCCAAGATTGTTGGAAGCAAGAACATTGAGTTTGAGAAGTTTGTTCTCATTTCAATTTGGTTGATCACAAGAGGATTGTTCTTTTTTATTCTATTAGTTTTTTAATTGTCCTAACAATAGTGAAATGTCTTTCGGTTTGAAAGGAGACTAGAGTACTCTCGGATTGTGAGGGGAACCAGGATATATCCTTGCGTTCTTTATTTTGCTGCACTTACTACTTTGATAACATCACTATAGACTAGAAAAATAATCATCTTCATTACATAAAACTAGAAAATCTTTAAAGTACGTAATTCACCCCCTCTTAGTCGCAATTTGAACTTATAGTACCAATTAATCATTTTAGCCTTCCTTCAAACATACAGTCTCTTCCCTGCACAGTATCAGGATCCCTCTAATTTCGATGTGAATTCGGCGACCACTCCTCGCATTCTTCAGCCTCGGGTGTTAGATGTGAGCATTCTCTACCCTCTTAAACCTCAGGTGTTACACGTGGCAATCATATAACTCCACCGTGTTAAAGGTAGGGTTATTCCATAAAGAAGTCCTGAAAGGGGTGATGACAATCGTCATTACGTGATTTTTACGAGTAAATTTGGATAAAAATCAGAGGAATAATGAGCAAAAGTCATGCCAAAATATGGAAGAATGAAACAAAAACTACTAAGAGGAAGAAACTTGGAACTTAGAGATAACTTGAAGAAAAAGTAAGAAAATAGTGAAAAATGCTTCTAGAATTCTCACGTGCGCGATTCTGACATTGTGGGTGCAATGATGCCGCATCGCATCATGATGGAGGACTGGCATGACGCGACTGAAGATTACCAAAGTGACGATTTTGAGGGTTTTGGAAGCCATTGAAGACCTTATTCTTCTTTGATTTTCATATTCTCTCCATCTAAACTTATGGTAATTGTTTTAATCATTATGAGTACCTAGATTCAATAGATTGGGTCTTTTTAGACAAAAATTCTTGTACTACTAAAGGTGATTCCGACTTTTTATCCTATGAAGAGCAAATTTCTCACTCTCTCTTTCTTCCTCTCTATTATCCTAGGTTTGTATATTTTTTGGAAAGGAGAAAATAGAAAATAATAGAGAAAAAGGGTTTTCCTGGGATAATGTATGAGTTTCATAACAGCAACCTATTAGCGAAAGCAATATATCCATCCAATGGGATAACTTCCACGAGAAGTGAAAAATTCCATACATATGAAAAACACGTGTAAGAAAAAGATGCTAGATTTGTTTTTCCAAGAATGCCATCATGAGTTGCATTAAAGCTACCCACATTCTTTTTCCATTAAAGCACACAAGATTTTAAAATTGTTTGATGTTTTGACGCCTCAGAGTTCAATCAAGAGAAACTTGACATATCCCACTATTGCCTAGCTATCTAGGAAACATCTTCCAGAGATAAATGCTCGGCTCAAGTTGAGGACTCACCTCCCATTATTAAGACGACCCTTAGCTGAGGGACTTGCCCCAAGCTAAGATACTTGTCTCTCATTAATAAGATTTCCTTTATCCAATGGAATCACCCCAAATTGAGGGACACGCCTCCCAAACAAAATGGTCATACCCCATGCCACATGACAGGTCCCGAAAGAAGCTTTAAAATACTTCTCCTTTTTACAAGACATCATGTTTGAGGGACTGTGTAGTATTATATTTATGAGAGTCCCAAGTAAGGGCGACTCTAGAGTCCCCTCTTAGCATGATATTGCTTGGGCGACATCTTCATAAAACATGGGGGCTCGCCCTTAGGGAAGGTAACATGTATAATATCAGTATCACTCATTATTCATATGAGAAGGAGTCATACCATGACTCCTTAGAAAGTAGGTAGTTGAAAGTATCCCCTAGTCAAGGGGAGTAGTTACTGCCTCTAAGGGTTTCTTAAACCCTACTAGAAGACTTCTATATATAGTTCTCCCCCAATGGGAAAAAAGGACGGATCATAACTTACACATAATACCCTAGGCATAACGCTCATACATAGAGCCTCTCATTTCACATGGCCAGGTCCTCTAAAGCCACCATAAGACCAACGCACATGGCTTCTCACTGCTGCGGGCAAACCTTAACCACCCTAAATTGTTATAAACTTACTAAGGCCTCTAAGAATCCCTTATCCTCATAGGGATACCATGCACACATGTTATTTTTGACGAGTACAAGTCTCTAGCAGTGCTTGCAAGGACGATGCTCAATGATACTAACATTTATAAATATTTCTTGATAAGATCAATTCTAAAGCATTTTCCCTATGAAATATACAAAGAAAGAAAGTCGAATATCTCTCACTTAAAAGTTTTTGAATGAAAATTCTTTTTCCTTAACAACGGGAAAGATAACCTCGAAAAATTTGACGCAGAAGTTGATGAAAATATTTTCATAAGATATTCCACTTTGAGCAAAGCCTTTAGAGTATTTAACCAAAGAACCCTAACAAGAGAATAATCGGTTCACATTACTTTTGATGAAACCGACCCTAAGCCATTAGAAGTAGAAATGATTGATTGTGCATATATCTTAGAAAGTAAAAAACTGGAGGAAAATGAACAAAAGTCATATCATGACCAAAGTTAAAATCAAGTCATATATGAAGAACCTATTCAAGATCAAATCATGGATACTCATTCATATCATTAAGATCTTTCAAAATAATGGAGGACGAAAAAAGACCATCCTATTCAAAATGTTACTGTAGATATCTCTAAGGGAGTCATTACTAGACGATTCCTTAATAAGGTATGTAACTTTGTGGAGCCAAAAGGAATTCAATGACGCTATCGTTGATGGACATTGGTCTTTTATTATGCAAGAATAGTTATATCAATTTGAACAAAACAACGTTTGAGAACTAGTTCTCAAAGCTTCAGCTAATATAGTGATTGATACTCGATGGGTCTTTCTCTACAAGCTGGACAAAGATGGAAATGTTTTAAGAAATAAATCCGAAATTATTTTGAAAGGTTACAATCAACATGAAGTAGTATATTTTGATTAAACCATGCTTATGTGGCTAGATTAGAGGCCATAACAATGTCATTAGCCTTTTTCTACATCTTGAATTTTAAAATATTTCAAATGGATGTAAAATGTTTCTTTCTAAATGGTTACATCCAAGAGGAGGTATACGTTGATCAACCTCCAGGTTTTATCAATTCAAACTTTCTCGATCATGTTTTCAAGATTAAGAAAGCATTATATGGACTATAACATGCTCCTAGAGCTTGGTAAGATCGTCTAAGAATTTTTTTCTTGATGACAAGTTGATAAAACTCTCTTTATCAAGAAAATCGAACATGACATCTTATTAGTTCAGATTTATGTTGATGATATCTGTTAGAACAAGATTTGTTCTGATCAATATTCTTGTTTTGATGATAACATTATATATGAATTTTGTATAAGACAATGTGGTACTCTAATCCTTTGCATTTTCCATTTCAGGAAATACATAAAGAGTATGCACAATTCAGCGCTCAGAAGCACTGACTCAGAAGGTTCTGGATGACTACATCAGAACATGCTCTAACAAGACATCAGAAGATGGTCAAGCAGAATCAGAACATGGACTATGAAGCATCAGAAGGACATGAAGTCAGAAGCAGAAGCACTGAAGTTCTGAACGGTATCACGCTCAAGCTCTTCAAAGTCAGAAGACAAGAAGATGCTCTGCACCAAGCTGATTGACTATGATATTCAAACGTTGTATTCGCAAATCTGAGTTCAGAAGCAAGTACAAGATGACAGGCTATTAAGTATATTCTCTGACTGACAAAAGGAACGTTAGAAGCTACAAAAGGCAAAGTCAGTAAAAGCAGGAAAAGCATGGCTCAAGGTAGTTGACAAAAGTGTGAAACATTAAATGCAAAGTTGTACTATTCACGCAATGCATTAAATGCAACCCAACAGTCATCTTCTCAAACGCCTATATATATGGAAGTTCTGATCAGAAGTAGCTAGAGAACTTTTGCGCATTATACCAAAACGCTGTCAAAATCAAAGCTCACGAACTTCATCTTCAACCTCACAAACTCTTGTAATATTTAGTGAGTCTTAAGCTTAGAACTTAAGAGAAATATCTTTGTTGTGATTATAGCTTTATAAGAAGCAATTCATACTCTTGTAAACTTTACTTTACATTGATTGTAAAAGGTTCCTAGAGTGATCAGTGTGATCAGTAGACTCTAGAAGACTTAGAGGTTATCTAAGAGGTGATTTCCTAGAGTGATCAAGTTGTGATCTGTATACTCTAGAAGACTTAGAGGTTATCTAAGTGGAAAACCATTATAATCAGTTGGATTAGTGGATTAAATCCTCAGTTGAGGTAAATCACTCTAAGGGGGTGGACTGAAGTAGTTTCATTAACAACGAACCAGGATAAAAATAATTGTGTTCACTGTTTTTATCTTACAAGTTTTTAAAGTCACACTTATTCAAACCCCCCCTTTCTAAATGTTTTTCTATCCTTCAATATCATATTCGGTGCTACTAATGAATCTTTGAGTAAGGAGTTGTATGAAATGATGCAGAATGAATTCAAGATGTCAATGATGGGGGAGCTTCGATACTTCCTAGGACTTCAAATTCATCAAACTAAGGAAACAAATTTCATCAATCGAGCTAAGTGCTGTAAATAATTGCTAAAGAGGTTTGACATGGAGAAAACCAAAATAATAGCAATCCTAATGTCAACATCATGCAACCTCGACAAGGACGAAGATGGGAAACTTGTCGAAGAATGCAAGTACCAAGGTATGATTGAATATCGTCTCTATCTCACTGCATGATATCATGTTTGTTGTATGTCTATGTGCTCTTTTTCAAGCATCCCCGAAAGAATCACATCTCAATCTCAGTATAGTTAAACGCATCATGAGATATATCACTAGCACATAACAAATAGGTCTATGGTAACCTAAGGGATCAGATTATGACATAGTTGGGTACTCACGATTCTGATTTTGTTGGATGCGGATTTGATAGGAAAATGACCAGTGGTATGTGTCACTTATTTGGGAACTCGCTTATCTCCTGGCTTAGCAAGAAACAAGCAAGTGACGGGCGATCCACAATTGAGGAAAAATACGTTGCCACAGGTAGCTGGTTCTCTCATATTATCTGGATGAAACAACAACTCAGTTATTACACTGTTAATTTTGGAATTGTTCCAATAAGATGTGACAACACTAGCATTATAAACCTCACTAAAAGCCCAATTCTCCTAATTTAGCACCATTTTATTAGATCAAGTTGAAAATGGGGGAATGCATACTTGAATTTGTGACCTCATATAAAACTTGCAGATATTTTTACAAAACCCATTCCTAAAGGAAGCTTCTTTTTTATTAGAACTGAACTAAAAATCCTAAATAAATCATGCATCGATTAGTTTGCTTATGTTTCTCTTCTCTTTCTCCTTATTTTCTTTCTTAACGTGATTTTTGTGATCTATGTGTTATGTTTGTTTTCTCCTTTTTGATTATGACAAAGGGGAAGAAGTATCCTCTTTGGGGGAGTAGAGTATACTATCTATTCTTGTGAAGGAGAGTTTAACCACTCCAATTGTTATCTATCTTTCTTCTTTTACCACCCCCTGTGAGATGTGTTGTCATCATAAATAAAAGGGAAATTTTGGATCTATGTGCTTGTAGGTATGACGTTGATGATCTTACTGACAAACTCTAGAAGTATTTTGATGATGACAACACTAATTAATAATTGTTGAAGCTGATGGCAACCTCTTTCCAACTCCTTTATGATGTGAGTAACTTGAAGACACCTAAAGTCTCATAAAGACGGAGTCACAAGGCTCCATTAAAGTGCTCATATGTGTATCTTGAAAGGAAACTTGAAAGTTTCGAAGTTTTGAAAGAGAGAAAGTTTAAAAGTTCATCTTGTTGTGTCTGTCTGAATGATCAGAGTCCTATGAAAGTAGGAGAGTAATTCCTGAGATATTTAGGCAACTGACACACACTTAAAAGATTTTTTAAAACTTCTTTTTAAGTAACTAACAAAACACATTAAATCCTAAAATTATATAATCGATTAGAAATCTGTAAACTTCATTAAAAACAACTTTTTGAACTATCTAATTAATTAAATCCTAAAATTATATAATCGATTACGACAATATTTTAATGATCGATAATGACCAGTTGCGGGTTTGTGCATAGCCTCACTTCTTATTCCCACATTTCTAATGCCAATATGAAAGTGGCAATTAAGGCTTCATATTTTTCTTGATGGGTGGTGGTAGAGAAATTGAAGCATATCAACACCCCATGAGCCCCATCATCACTCTCAAGAATCAGGTGACCTCCATTTTTTTTATTAAACCATTAACCTGCGGGAAACAACATTAGCCAAACACACTCTAAATATATCTTATTAATAATTATTAGCTCAATAATAACTTTATTTTAACATCGAAGTAGAGTATCGCTCAAGAAAAAAGTTTTATATGGAGTAACGATTTAAAATAATACTTTTATAAAAATTTAAATTCAGACCTCCCTACCAGCGCTAAATGAAAAATCTAGTACAATAATAATCATAATGCACTAAAACACAAATTGGAATTTAGAAAATTTTCTCTCTTTATTTTGGAAGAAACTTTCTTTTGGAACTGACAAGACAGTTTTGTTTTATTAGCAAAGTTGGGCTCATTTATATTTTTAGAAAAATAAAAGACAAAAACCTCCATTAACTATTCTAACTCAACTCCTACTTTTAAAAAAGTTGGTCAAAGGAAAACATGAAAAAAAGTTTAAGGAAAAAAAAAGATTGATAAGGATCCATATTTATATTTTATAATGATAAACTCGATACACACATGAAGTGATATAAAAATCCAACATGTTTCGTTTTATAAGGAATTTGATTTTTTATTTTTAATAAAATCAATGTGATTGCATTTTGTGTCATTTTCTGACAAATGAATCTTGGACAAGAGGATAGTGGAATGTGCATAATGGTTGATGAGGACAATGTCCTATGGAATCATATAAAATTTCCAAAGCCTTGCTAAAGGTTAAGCAAAAGCATGCTTATATTTGTCACTCCATTTGCATAACTTTCACACATATCAACTTTTTATCATTAAAATATTGGAGTAAAAACAAAAGAAACATGAGAAAATCAACTTATATATTATTCAATGAAAATTGAAAGTGAATTGAGAGTTGTCGAATCAACCAAAGGTATGTAATGGGGTGCCACTAGAAGTGGATTGCCAACAATCCTTTGCAATAAGTGGATTCATTATGTCCAACTTCATCCACTATGTTCCTAGTGCCCTAAAGGAAGAGACAAAGCACAAAATAATCCGTTGTAATGGTATTAATTTGTAATGGTATTAATTTACACTACATATGTAGTAGAATTTGATACACTCCCCATTTTAAAAAGTTTTACTTTAATTGAACACTGCTCCTAGAGTTATACCTAACATTATCACCCAAATCTTGTGGTGGTTTCATCAAATATTAAAAATGGAAGAGACACTTAATAAGAATATGCCTTAATAGATTCTTTGCCAAATTTAGTTTGTGCACACTAAGCTAGCACAAATTGAAATGTCAGGGACAAATGGATTTTTGAAAACTTGTTTAATTTTGATTGGATTGTGTTTTGAGCCACTCACGAGATCTACGATGAAAGGTCCAATAACAAGCACTGCATGAAAAGACATGCAAAATAGGTGAGATCTCCTCCCATTTGAGGACACCTAATTTCGGCCTCCAATATATTTTCTATAATTCGATTAGATTGGATGATAACTCGCACGAGGCATCATATTTCTTGGAGACGGTTTTAAGCCCTCACACTAAATAAAGCACAATACACACCACTTTTGTATTATCTCATTCACACACTCAAACTATCATTTCTCATTCATTAACTTGAGTATTGGAGTGCTAACTTTGCAGATCCACCTCTACTCCATCTTACTAGAAGTTCACACCACCGCATCATAATTTTACTACATATGATTCCACTTATCTCTAGTTTCAATACGGAACAGTGACTTCGTTTGTGAGAATCGACTTCTGATTCTCGCGAATTTTCACAAAAAACCATCGTCTTTTCATCACGAATCCAAATCATCGATCATTTCTCCTTCAGATAACGAATATTTTCTCTTTTAAAGCGTCAATCTCTTCCTCATACTAATCATCGATCCAGTTTCTACTATCACGACATCATTGAAATTCATTTGCTCGGCCCTGCACACAATGCCACCGCCATGACCGCTGCTACAATCACTCATAATCTAACGAGGGTTTCTCCATTTCCTCTGCCAACCAATGTTGTTTCGGTCTTAGTTACTCATCCTACAATACCAAAATCGTAAAATCTAGCACCTTCAACAATTGAACAAGGGACCTTCCAAGTTCTTCCAACCTTTCAACCTTCTCTATAGTTGCTTCATGGTAAAACATTGAAGCAACCTTCATCACAACCTATAATTCCTAGACATGAAATGCTTCATAGTGTCCAACAATGACAAGCTAGTTTAGGCACACAAAGGGAAAACAATGTCTATAACTTAGTGTAACAATAGAATTCACACATCCTTGCTGAAAGGATGTTTTGCATCGAAGAAAACTTGTAACTTGCTTCCCCTATGATAATTATGTGCGTTGATGAGTGTCAAAATCACATAAAATACATAGATAAATATTAACTTATTTTACAATCAATGAAAAAACCCGACTAATAAATGAATATTGATTAAAAAACACTTGTTTGGGCATTTTAACTGCACATTGACTAAAAACAAGTAAAAAGGACTAAAAAAACCAAAGTAACACGAAAGACCTTGTCAAAGCACCTTCCTACAAGCAAGTCTCGCTAAACCAAGAACAACGCTCCGCTTAGCAAGCAAGGGCGGCAAAGAAGACTTTATGTCCAAGTAACTTCAAGGTTAAGCAATTAGCATTACTTATTGCAGTTCCAAAACTTGCTTAGCGAGGTAAGGCAGATCACGACTTTAGTATTAAGTTACTTTAATATGCATGAAGGATTTGCACACAAGACGAGGATAGACGGTGCGTTTAGAGAGCTAAGGCGGTAAATACAAGTTGCATATGAGTTGACATTTCTTAATGTTAGTTCTCTATTTTGTTGATTGACATTAATTTTAGAACAAATATAGCAGCAATATGTTAAATAAGATGTGTTAACTGTCTAAGAAGAACAGGTTGAGCAAGAAGTCCTATTTTATGAAGAAACATGTTGAGATAAATTTTTTCATCATCTAGAGCAACATGTCAGAAAATATGTCCTATGTTGATTTATTTAACATCGTAACTATTTCGGCTGGGCTATTGGATCAATTCAAGATTTAACAGATGCAGAATATTTTGGGAATATTATACAGTCCTATGTGGCGCTGATTTTAAAGGTCTTGAAGGTTCAAGTCATAATCAAGAAGAATATGCACTTTCTAATTATGGAGATAAATTATGAAGGTTATGATTGAAGACCTATTTTTATGTAGAAGTTTTTGTAGATTTGTAGCAGCTTACATGCTCTGATTTGAAGCCCAAATCCAGTTGGGAAAAAGGTTACAAATAGAAACATTGTAACCTAGGAAAGGAGGCTACCGAAAAATGTAAAGTTTCATATTATTAGGGCTGAGTCTGCAAGCCACTCTCTAAGAGAGTTGGTATTTGTGAGCCTCTCGAATATCTTGTTGATATGAGAGTAGGATTAATATTATAGAGTTGTAATTCTTTATTATTGTTCTTGATTGAAGCTTTTAAGCAAGATCAAGTATTATTGTTTGAGAAGTTCTTAATCTAGTATTTCTTGTAATTGGAGATTGAGGTAAAGGGCCGTCAATATCAATAACTAGGATTGTTATTGTGAGACATTATTACGGTGATTGGAAGTAAGAGGGGTTTCTCATATCTAGGAGGTTTCTAGGTAGAAGTTGCATTGGGTAGGGATTAAGTGAGAAGTTGTAAACCGGAGGTTGTTTAGCTTCAAATTGATACTACTAATAGTGGATTTCCTTCCTGGCTTGGTAGCCCCCAAAGTACGTGTTGTTATACACCGAATTGGGTTAACAATTCTAGTGTGTTATTTACTTTTAAGTATTGTGTATGTATGTTTATACCTTACCTAAGTGGTTTGTTCAGATCATATGTCTCGACATGTCATAGGACATCTCAAATCTGATATACCAGAATTTCAATTGGTATCAGAATAGGCATCCTATTCTATTCTGGGTGAGATCCTGGGAAGATACTTTCTGGTGTTTTGGGCAAGGAAGGAAATTTTACTAAAAAGGTGTATGAACATGGACAATTCATACTGTTGGTTGAATGATCTCTTAAGAAGGATTATTGATTATGTGTGACAGGGTATGTCATGTTCTTGTCTGTTGTTATCATGCTTGTAGCTTTGATGGAGAGCTAATATTTTCGGGTTTGATTTATTTTCAAACCTATGTTGTTCTGTTGACACTTGGATTATGGTGTTCCTATACAAGGATGATTAAGTTGTGCCTGAAGGTTGTTGAGGAGTTTTTGTTTGTTCCGCTGCATCTAATAGAAAACTTCTAGTAGTTCGTGTGTCTCTTGTGTTGAGGTTGTAGAAAGGTTTGTTCTTCTCTGAAGGTGTATCCTATAATGTTGTGATACGCGGAAGACGTTTTCAACCAGCTTATTAATGTTTCTAAAGATACTTGAGGTTCATCTCAAGTCCACTCATAAAGGAACTTATCAATAAGTTTGATGAGAATCTGAAGAGAAGTTGATACAATGGTGATCATATACATATGCAGGGATAATCCTAGTGTGTGACTAGATTCGGAAAGTGATCCTGACCTTATTGTTGTTAGAATATGGACTTCCATTAAAGACCTTTAAGGTAATCAAGGATTGTATTATGTTCTATGAGAATGGAACTGATGTTCTACTGGATGTTGGAACATCATATCAGCAGGTGTGCAGATTGTTGCTGCATAGTTGATGCTTTGGGTGCTAAACAAATGTGTGTTGATCACATATGTTTAGAACTTTCTCCTGATTTAAAAGAGGAGGCATCTGAGGTGTGTATCTAAGAAGTCTCTATCCAGGAAACACATCTTAGATAACTGTGTTGATCAAAGAGTGATCAACATGTTATTTACTCTTGAGGTTAGTTTATTCTGATCAAATTAAGTAGGAGTGCAGAGGCTGAGCTTTAAGTTCGAGTGGAGAATTTTTTTTAAGGCATCTCAACCAGGTCCTTTATATATGGAGATTGAGCTCAAATGTGAAGGACATTCTCTCTGACATCTGGAAGGTCCTTTTGATCAAAGGAGCCAGATCTTGTGTAATTTTGTTCAAGTGGAGCAGGTTCTGATTTAGTTGGTACAAGGGGAGTAATATGTGTTTATATGCACTAACCACTGGCTGTGTTGCTATAAGGAGGACAAGTTATGATTCTTAAGGTGTTCTTAGAAGTTATTGAGGGGGAGTCCCTGTTGTTCTGGAGGTGGAAGACCTTGAAGAAATGTCAGATATAATGTCTGTCAGATATAATATCTTGACATCTTTGTATTGAGAATTTATTTTTCTAAATATATCTGACTGGTGTTTATTCATAAATAGGATGAAGGTTATTTACTCAAACTTAGTATTCTTATCAAGTCTACGAGAGCATGGAACTCTTGTTTAGTTATTGTGGAAAAGTCATCCAAGGGATTGTGTGCAATAAAGATGTATCAACCTAAGTGGTCGATTGGTGCTTGCTTATTGTTGGAGTGCCATCCAAACCACCTAGGATGAGCATTTCAGAATTTATCTGAAGAAATGAGGAGTTGGTAGACTTTTTAGGGACCAAAGGATCACGGTTCTTAAGAAATGAAGTATGATTATTTTCTTCCTGTCATCTGTATGAGAAGGTTCTCCTTAAGCTTGAGTTTTAGTTATGCGGTGTCCTCACATGATGGAACATTTGTTTTTGCAAGGATTGAAGGGCATCCTTGTGTCTTGAAGGATTAGGAGAAACAGACTTATTCTGAACAGTCTGCTTGTTGCCTATGATGATCGTTCAATGCCATGTTTGTTGTAGTCTGCTCCAAATACTTGTTACAGGAAATCTCCTATTTAGGTGCAGAAAGACGGCATCTAACACCTCAAAGTCAAACATGAGGTCTGAACATTATGCTCATGAGAAGAAGATTCTTGAGGTGTGCATACTACTCCATGTATTTATGATCTGGTCTTGAAGGTTAGTCAGCTGCTGATGTATGGGTCTCTTGTGTTCCCTTCAGGAGATGTGTTTGGATTACTATGGGTGTTATCTTTAAAGCCATAGTGAATGGTAAAATCATTTGTTCGAGATTGATGTCTGAACAGATGTTGGAACATCATCTCAAGAGTTTGCTTCTTCAGAAAAGGAAGTTGTTCTGAAGATCATGGTGGAGTGTGAAGTCCAGTCACTAGCCTAATCTAACATAATTTATAGCGTGAAAGGTTTTCATGAATGTTTGGCATGATGAAGAATCCACGCGTGCTAAGTAGTGTGTAGAAGAAGGATGTCAGATCAAATGTTCTACCTAGTGTGAGAAGGTAGTATTATCAGCTGACTGTATCTCTCAGAGAATCTGTGAAGATAGGAACGTGAAGAAATGTTCCTTTGATAAAGGTATGCATGTGACGGATTGCAAATACTTTGACAGGAGCTGAGTATTTGTCTGATATGTGTGTGCAAGTCTGCATTCTGAACACTATCTTTTAGAAATTGTTTGAGATTTTATTTCTCTCCATGGTTCTCTGGTGTGGTAGATGTTGAAGATGTGTTCTATAGAGATCTTCTTGGGTCAATGACTTCTATGCATAATGAGTCCTTTTAATGGTGAGTTAA
This sequence comes from Vicia villosa, assembly GCF_029867415.1. NCBI lineage: Eukaryota > Viridiplantae > Streptophyta > Magnoliopsida > Fabales > Fabaceae > Vicia > Vicia villosa. Next base: position 179,435,561 of record NC_081183.1, read on the forward strand.
GAACCAAAGTGATTGGTTTCTGTATTATGAAGTTGATATCATAAATGATGTTGTAACATCAGGCCTGTTGATGGTTGTCCTTGGAAGATGTATGGGATTGTGGATGTGGAGTTTGATGCTCGTCTTTATTGTCAAAAGAAGCATTTCTGACTGCATGGATTAGAATGTGGGGATTATGATTGTGTCTATAGTAGTAGTATGTCTCGTGAATGCATGACTACTAGGTTGAAGACTTCACTAATTTAAGCATTTGCTAGTGGATGTAAGGGTAGAGGAATTTTGTGAGATGGTGTGATCTGATCAAAACATTTTTTGAGGTGTTTTTATTCTGCAACAAGTAACTCTTGGAAAGAGTTTGTTAGAGATCTTAGTATAGCTTTTAAGAAAACTAAGAATTTTTAGAGTTTGAGATGAGACATCATGTCTATCTAAGGAATTTTGTGAAGGGCGCTTATCAGATGTGTCCTTATGAAAGTGAAGAAGTCAGAAGGACTGGCATGCTCTCAAGGAGCTAGAGTATCTGGTTTAAGGTATATTTCATAATGTGTGAATGTGTTTAGAAGGAGCACCGTTTATCCATGATAGAGGGATTTAATTATTTGCCATGGATGGTTACTGCAATGATGCAGATATTCTTTAAGTTTGCGTGTTGTTCAAGCTCGTGGAGCTGCTATACCTCTTATGAGGTTGTGATGTTAGACAACTTGTTGTGACATAAGGCTGTTGGATGTAGTTATTGGTGCTCTGGACAAGGCATGGTGGTTTCTAACCATGTGAAGTTGGGTGCTTGAACCAAGAGTACACATGAAGATAGAGTTTGTGTCTGGGAGAATTTATTTTTCATTGCATAATCTGGAAGGACTCTATGAGTATTTTTTAATGTCACATATGTGATGTTCTGATGTCTTGATATTTTGCTTTGTGGTGGACAAACAGAGTATTTGTATAATCCAGTGGAAGACATTGGGGTTATGCTTCAAAATAGGTGGATATTTCTGTGAAGCATTTTTGCTATTTTGGCTGAAGTAGTTTTGGGCTGAGTTAAGAATATAAGAGCAAGCAGACAATGTCTGACTGGATGCAGGACTTTGTTCAGGACATGTTTTCCTTCAGAGCAACAAGGGAATATTATGGACAGTTTGATAAAAAACGTGTCAGAATGGAGTGTAGAAAGTGGTTGACTATGCATGTGCATGTATTAGGACTATTTCTTCCCAGAAGAATCAGTCCAGGGACAATAAAGGTATTCAAAGTTGTTTTGGACGTTGCACATTAATTTTGATGGCATTTTTTCTCAAATAATGCTCTTTTGACCAAGACCATTATCACAATCAAGGATCTTTATTTCCTAAGTAAATGTTCAGTTATTTATAGAGGTTACTCTTGCCCTCTTTAACCTTGTGAGTGTTTGGTGTTCCCATAGTCCTTATGACTTTTGTTCGGATATGGGTGAGTTCTGTTTGGGTTTGATTTTGTGAAGTCCATCTTTGTCAATTTGTGGCTAAAAAGGGGGAGAAAGGGTGTGCTCAGATGTTCAGTCTGGAGTTTATTCCTCCAGATTCTCTACGAACATATCGAATAGGATATTTGATCTTGTGTCTGTGTGGGTTTTGTTTGTGACCTGCGACATGATTTATGACTTATAAACACAGTTGTGACCTGTGTTCTCAGTTACCAAGAGTGGTGGTTGTTTTTCCCTTATGTTGCTTAAGGGTTCTCTTAAGCCACATCTTTTGAGGAAGATCTATCCCTTTGTGACAATAAAAATTTCTTGGGTTGAGGGGGAGTGCAATCTATCTTCTTCCTCATGTACACCAAATGACTTCATGACTTTCTACTCCTTATCCTGAGGTTGTTGTTCTTTGGTGTTGAGTTTTTGTGATGCAATGAAGCTGTTGTGAAGAAGATGTCAAATATGATTTCCTAACATCATTATGATTGTGAAGAGATGTTCCTCCATGTTGTTGTTCCTATGTCCAATATTCTATGAAGATTATTGATGTTTGAAATCCTTTTTTTGCTGTAATTCTTTCTGGGTTGTATTTTGATTATTTATTTTAGTCAAAGTTTGCCAAAATCTATTTTGTTGATTGGCATTAATTTTAGTAAAATAAATATGGCATCAATATGTTAAATAGGATGTGTTAACTTGCTAAGAAGAACATGTTGAGCAAGAAGTTCTATTTTATGAAGAAACATGGTGAGATGAAATGAATGTTTCATCATCTGAAGCAACATGTCAGACAAGATGTTCTATGCAGAGTTATTCGACATCGTGACTATTTGGGCTGGGCTGTTGGACTGGTTCAAGATTTAACAGATGCAGAATAATCTGGGAATACTACGCAATCCTATGTGGCGCTGATTTTAAAGGTTTGGAAGATTCAACGCAGAATCAAGAAGAATACGCACTTTGTAATTATGGAGATAAATTAGGAATGTTATGATTGAAGACCTATTTTTATGCAAAAAAATTTGCAGATTTGTAGCAGCTAGTATGCTATGATTTGAAGCCTAAATCCAGTTGGGAAAAAGGTTATAAATAGAAACTTGTAACCTAGGAAAGGAGGCAGCTGAAAATGTAAAGTTTTATATTATTAGGTGTGAGTCTGTAAGGCACTCTCTAGGAAAGTTGGTATGTGCGAGCCTCTTAAATATCTCGTTGATTTCCTAGTAGGAATGATGTTATAGAGTTGTAATTCTCTATTATTGTTCTTGATTGAAGCTTTTAAGCAAAATCAATTGTATTCTTGATTAAGAGGTTCTTAATCGAGTATTTCTTGTAATTGGAGATTGAGGTAAAGGGCCATCAATATCACTAACTGGTATTGTTATTGTGAGACATCACTGCGGTGATTGGAAGTGAGAGGGGTTTCTCATATCTAGGAGGTTTCTAGGTATATGTTTCATTGGATAGGTATTAAGTGAGAAGTTGTAAAACAGTGGTTGTTTAGCTTTGAATTGATACTACTAATAGCATATTTCCTTCCTGGCTTGGTAGCCCCTATAGTAGGTGTTGTTATACACCGAACTGTGTTAACAATTCTGGTGTGTTATTTAGTTTTCAGTGTTGTGTATGTATGTTTATACCTTGCAAGTGTGTTTTGTTCAGATCATATAAGAAGAAAGTGGGCGCGTTAAGCCTAGATTCGAAGCATGCTTAGCAAGCTTACCATATCATAACCTATATGTATGGGTGCCATTCGGTTCAAATAGAGCTCATTGGTGAATTTTATGTAGTTCTTAGAGAAAGTTAGGATAATAATACATTTTGGAAGTGCACAAAAATATCAAAGTAATATAAAAGAATATCGGACCCACAGAGACCAATAATCAATCGTATCGTTATCTACTGTTATTATATAAATATAAGGCTATGAGTAATAATTTTAAAATGCAAAGTATTGAAAAATAAGCTACTTTTAAGAATTAGTAATAACGGAGGCCGAAATATAATTTCCGGGTACCCTCTAGAACTCATAAAATACAACACTTAAATTTAATCTAAAAACTATTTTTGGTAGAAATATTAATTTAAAAAATATTGTTCACTTTCACGCAGCTCGTACCAAATTTTGGGAACCGTAATCGCCTACTGTCGCACGTTACAAGTTACTATTCCGAAAATCCTTTTTGAAAAATAATAGTTCCTAATTAATTAATAATGTGTTGTCGTTTTTTTTTTACAATTTAAAGAACTGGATTTTAATGGTCAGATACCATTTTCAAACTTTCGTGCTGAAATTGGATTTTAATTGTCAGAACTGTATTTTCTCTTTCGAGGTAAAATTTTCATTTTCCGAAATAAAATCCATAATCAAAGAATCGCCGTAGCTGCTGTTAATATTGATGGATTCTTCTTTCTTAATGCTTGTTTTGGATTAGCTACCTAAAATATATTTTCATGGTATGACTTGATATGTGAAAGGTATTGGTAATTATTAGATCCAAGCTTTCATCTATTGGATGCTAAGCTCTAGACATATATTTTTAGGTTTAATATCTGCTTATAATATTGAAGTTTAATGTTATTGTATTTGTTAAAAAGATGATAATGTCCTTGACTCAAACATGAGCTCAGTACTAGAAAAATCGCTTTTAGTGATCGAAAAAGCTTCAAAATTGATCAAAAAAATGTTTTGCGTCCAATTTAGTGACTATCACTTTTAGGTTGAAAAGGTGCTAGTCGCTAAGCTTTAGCGACAAATTTAATGATCGAATTTTTGACTGAATTTAGTGACCGATTTTGGTGTTCTTTTTTCGTAAATTAAAATTAAAAGTTGTCAAACCCAATAATCGAATTCGTGATCTACTCTAATTTAATTTTTTTTTGTTATATTCTATATTTAAACATATATACATATGACAAAGAAACAAAAATTTCTATATAAAATTTTAAAAAATTAGTATATAAATTTTATTATGCAATATCATTATGCACATATGAAAATTGTATAATAAAAATAAAGTTATAAACATAAAATGATATTATTTTTATATTTATTTGTTAAAACAATAAAAAAGTTATATATTTTTACTAAAAATATTATGTAAATTAAATTTTCGGTCTCTAATTATTAATGTAAATTCAATTTTATATAAAAATATTTTTTTGTGACCGAATAGACGGTCACAAAATTTTGGTCAGTGAATCAGTTGCTGATTTAGTTTAGTAATCAATTTAGTGATATCTCATAATTTTACCCATAAATATCAAATTTTGGCCGCTACATGGACCCAAATTTTTGGTCACTAAAAACAAATTTTCTAGTATTGAGAGGAACAAGCACTAATATTAATTGTTGAGAAAAAATGATATTACTAATCAATGGTCAAAGATGAGGATAATGTTGATAACATCTAACTCTAACAATTTTTTTCACTATTATTATCTCTGCAAGTTCAATCTATTTTCTTCTACTCAAATTTGACGAACATACAAGCAACCCATTCTTAGAATAATAGATATCACGATCAGTCCACGTGGATATGGTAATTTACACTTATTTTTATGGTATAACAAAATGGAGTCGTTGTAAGGGGCAGGCAATAGTTTTTAAAGACATTGCGATAGTTTTATCATTTTAAGTATTCAATTTATCTGTTTATATATTTTTATATTTTCTTTATACTACTAATTATTTTAACTAACAAAACATTTGTCAAAGCTTTCACAACAAAAGGTAGGAGGTACCTATGCACTGTAAAATTTATTATTGTGAGCTTTAGAAATTATCCCACATGACATTGCCCTCCACCAAATAAAATTATAAAATTTTTGAACAAACAACAAACACCAAGACACAACTTTAATTATGGACTGTATGTAGAATCAGTCAACAAACAACAACCTTATTCGTGTTTTCCTCAACATATATCAAGACACCATATATCATAACATATAGTTTTCTAAATAAAGGCACCATAATCCTCCTCAACTAATATTACATCAAAATTGGAGGAGACACTGAATAATTGGAGGAGACACTGAATTATCTCAAGGAATCTCACTATCGAAAGTTAGAAAAAACCTAGACACTTTAATTAGAAAATATCAAAGTGCAAATTGATCCATAATCAAGAACACAGATACTGCAAACCTCGAGATGCAAGTTGATCAATTGGTCAAGCACATACTAGATCAACCAACAAATATCAACACTCAAACTAAATCAAATGAACATAACAACGTGGGTGAAAATGGCAATGAGAAAAAAAGAATAAGAAGTTATTGTTGACTCAAAAAAGAAAAAGGTGGGGAAAAATATTTAATTAAAAAGGAAGAAACAAAAGATCAAAGAACAAGGGAGAAAAATGGGTTGTTTCCAAAATTGATTTTTGAGAATATTTAAAAGACTAATTAAAAGACTGTAAAAATGCTAAAAGTCTCTGAAGACTCTCTTCATCCGGTGGACTTATGCTGAAGGAACACACCTTTAAACAACCATCAATCATGTTTACGTTCTGGAAAAGAATCAATCAACCATGAGAGTTATGTCCATGTCTTTAAAAGACAAAATTCTTCTCCTAATTAACTTTTGCACTCCATTTTTCAAAGTGATTACCTCTCCACATAGTTCACAAATTTTCTACCCAATATTTCCCATCTTCTCTTGACGATTGGCGCGAGTATTGTATCGATGTGACAACTTGACTCTCTGAGAAGGAGAGAGGGAAGAAATGAGACTAAAAAATGATGTGTGACATGATGCATGCAATGCAAAAGACTCTTTTTATTTATTATTTTTTCAAGGAATTAAGAATATTAATGCAAACATTATAAGGTAACTGAAATATAATTTTCATTAATAAAAGGGGACATAGTACAAGATTTTCAAGGTACAAGATTTTAAGATAGAAATAGTAAAAAAAAAAAGCTAGAAAATCTTAGGAGTTAAGGAGTCTCAATGCGAGGAGGAATCATCTCCATCTTGATTCGTGTCCTTTAACTAAGCTTTCTGCAGCTTCTCAATAATCCCCTTCCAAGCACTTATATTAGGAGAGAATAATTCTTCTTCTTTTCTCTCTTGCATACCTAGAAATCACAACATCCTTTTCAACAAGCTATCCATCTTGGAGGAAGAGAAAATCATCCTTTTCTTTTATCTGCTCATCAAAGAGATCATCCATTATACCCTTTCCATTCTCTGATGCTTCAAACTTCTTCCTCTTACAAAAATCTTTTGATTTCTTCATCTTCTTTAGAGCTTCTTGGAGATCTTCCACGGTTGGAGGAGAAACAATAGGTAAAGAGGATTCAACAATTTGAGGCACAGGTTTCTCAGGAAGGTAAGGTATCTTGAGCTCAGCAGCTCTAGAACTAATCCATTATTCAAAAGGCTCTGGTGAGAGATCCCCTTTGGTTTTCCAATCTTTGTTTTCCTTCCTAAGACTGGGAAGCCAAGCATGAGCGATCCTTTCTCTGAATTACTTATTGTCTACGTCCTCTTGAAGAAAGAAGCCATCCCACAATATATTCCTTGGTTTGTGTTTCATAGGATAACAAAATTATCGACGAGCTAAAACTGGATTGTAATTGATGCCTCCATTTGTACCAAGAAGAGGTACATTAAGAAACTCCCACAACTATCCAAGGTCTTCATTCTACATAAAGAGTTATTAGTCCAAACTATATATGTGTTGGTAAGCTCATAATCTTTTGAGATCACCTTTGTCCTTCCTTAAGGTCCCAAAAATCAGTTTTTTTTTGTAGTTGAGAAATGAACCACTTATATAGCAAGGGTGCACAACAAGTGATCATCACTTTCCCATAGGCATTCCTTAATTGGATGGATTAGTAAGTGTCCCCAAGCAAGGTAGGAGCTAGATTTCCTTTCAAAAAGATTATAATGGCGTTCATATCAACAAAGTTGTCAATATTTGGGAACAAGAATAATCCATAGATGAGTAAGGCTAAGATATCCTCAAAAGCATCCCTACTCCCTTCTTTAACAAAAGTATGAGCTTTCTTCATCAGATACTAAGCAACTTTGGTAACCAAGTTTTCTTAAATCTTAGACTTTCTTAAATGAGTGATCATTATAAAGTCATGAGACTTAAGGATTCTCTTCCAAGCCAGTAAAAGGAACTCTTCCAGTAATGGTACCAATGATGCTAGCATACTCACTCTTAAGCTGATAATCTAGAAAAGTAAAACAATGGTACAAAGGATCATAGAATTGAACCAATGTAGAGAGAAGTTCGACTAACAACCAAAGATCCCAGATTTCTATTAACTCTTCTATCTTTGGGCTCTTGAAAGTGTACCTCATAGTTTCTTCTTTAAGGTTCCTATGATGTTTACAAAAGGTTTCTTAATTCCTTGAAAAATATTTTTGGTTTAAAATATTTTTTATGCATGAATGAATGGATGTATGATATGCAAACATAGTTAAAACATGGTAGGTTTAAGGGTTCAACGTCACAAGCATGGAGCCACGGGTCTAACCATCCCAAAAGGTATGTATTATTGTATTTTTTGTACCTGCAAAAACAAGGTTCTAAAGGTTCTTGGAATCATTTATCCTCTCTTGGATATCATTTAGTGTTATGATTACTCATTTGCCAATAATATCCTTAAGATAAACTCATCCAAGTGTAGTATCGCGTGACAACTATTTTTGGATTACTCCATCATATCTTTCGCACTACTTCCTAAAAGGCCAAGTGGGGGTAAAAGTAGGGGTGGCAAAACGGGTCGGGGCCCGCCGGACCGCCCGCGCACCCGCCAAAAAATGGCGGGTTGGGTTGGGATTTTAGGCTCGCCGCTCGCCAAAGCCCGCCCCGCCAAAACCCGCCGCCCGCCATACCCGCCCCGCCAAAGCCCGCCGCTCGCCAAAACCTGCTCCTCCTCCAAAACTCACTCTTTTTTTAGTTAATTCTAGTAATTGCAATTCTTGATGGTTTATTTTATACATTTATTTATAAATATATGTAATATATTTTAGAGTAAATTTGTTAAAAAATCACTTTTATAAAAAATTATTTTAAAAAATAAGTGAAAAGTTTAATTAAAAGGTAAAAAAACATATTAATCTATTAAAAAAATATAAATAAAAATAGGCGGGTAAGCCCGCCGCCTGCCAACCCGCCATCTTGGCGGGGCGGGCATGATTTTGATGCCCATTTTACTTGGCGGGCATGTCCGCCCCGCTCGTTTTTTGGCGGGCATAAGGCGGGGCGGGCGGCCCGTTTTGCCACCCCTAGGTAAAAGGGTTCTAATGGTCCTCAGCTTCTCTAAGCAGTTTGAATGTAACGATATGTCTTTCCAATTTACTTGGTAAACAAAGACTACTTTCAAAAATGCCTCCTATGAGTGGTGGATCTCAAATTTATTTTTTTAGGATTACTCCCTCAAGATCAAAATGACTATGCCACACATCTTAACTCTCTTAGAGATAATGTGTCATACCCCAAAATTTGCCCACCATATTCAAATATTCAAATTATTTCAAAATTGGATTTTTTATAAAATTTTGAGGTCATTCACATTGACGTCTTGAATTTTATAAATATTTGATTTAAAGTCTATTTTAAAATATAATAATTTACTCTTAAATTATTTATATTTTAATAAATAGCAAAAGTTTTTCCCATGCTTCACACACTTTCAATTGGCTTTTATTTCAAACAAATAATATAGCACAATAGGTAAGGAGGTAAGGCTTGCAAGTACAAAGTCTCGGGTTCGAATCCCACTTCTAACACGTTTTCTTTTATTTGTTTCTAACTATAGTTTTAATTTTATTTTCATTTATATTAAAAAATTCACAAAAAAATCATTTTTTTATCATTTTATTTTTAATTTTCGTATTAATTAAATAGGCATTTTTTAAAATAAGCAATTTTAACTTTTTATGCATTTTTAGTCAAAAAAATCACCAAAAATCATAAAATATTCAAAAAATCCAAAAAAAGAAGTTTTTAATCTTATTTGTCCTATTTTTAGCACTTTTTATAACTTAGGGAACAAGTCAATCTTATTAAATTAGTTTAATTTAATTTTTTATTAGAATTAAAACAAATTGATTTTTGGGCTTTGATTTGGTCCATAGTTTTACTATAATTATTTTTCTTCTAACCTAATTCATTATGATAAATAGGACTAACAATTCTAACCCTTGGGGGCTCTCTCTTCTCACAAACACAAAAAATATTTTCTAATACTTATCCTTCTTCAGGGTTGCAATTTCGGTTGCAGCACAGTAATAAATTTTCCAGCCTATCAGTCGAATTCTGAAACTACTGTTTCGATTTGCTCCGAATTTTTTCCAGAAGTTCAGAAAAAATCTATTTTATTTGATTTAATTTCTATTTTATATTTTCAAAAAAATCTAAAAAAAAATTGTAGTTTCGTGTTCTTATTTTATTTGATTTATAATGAAGTTTTTATATTTTTTTATTTTATTTTAATAACTTTTCTATTTTTCCATTTGTTTTCTTAACCGCGTAACATTGCGTTAGTTTATGAACAGGTTTTCTATGGATTGACCAAGTAGATGTACCCCAATTGCTTACCTTTTGGTATTTGGCCAAATCAAGGTACCTCCTTTGGCCAAATGGTAGCAGGTGTCAATTCTTCCTTACACTTATTTGTTTGCTTCATTGCCCTTGAAAACCTTGGTAAAATCTCTTTTTTTAACCATTAATTTTATTTTTAGGTTTGTTCACTAACCCTTAAGATTTAAGATTTATCACCGTAAAAAAACTATAAAAAACCCTCTAACCCTTTTCCTTTTTAAATAAAATAATGACTCAGTTTTTAGGTAAATTGATATAATTAGTAAAATTAGGATTAGGCTTCCCTTTTAATTTATTTTAGTCAATTAATTTAATTTAGCTAATTTAGGTTAGGGTTAATTTATTAATCGTTTTAATCAAACTAATTGGTTGCGATGGTTAATAATAAAATAATTCAATTCCCAAAACAATTCAAATAATTTATTTAAAACACATCAATTTGCTAACGGTGATAATAGAATCAATCGATTAGAATAATTAGCAATTCTTTATTTAATTTGTTAATTATGTTGATCAAACCTACTGATCATCGCGATTAATGAAACATATAATAATTAGGGTTGTACGCCATATTAAAACACAATTTCTTTTACAAAATTACAACTAGAAATTTCAAAACTGCGATAAGGTAATTCAAACTACCTTACAAACTACGAATTTCAAAACTGCGATAAGGTAATTCAAAATACCTTCACACATTCATACTAATTCTAAGGCGTACAACCCTGCCCCGAACTACGTAGACTCTGGTCCTCCCTAAGGAGGTACGTAGGCACTTGGATAACCAAGGCGAGTCCCCTTCCCCAAAATTCTAATTAGGTTCGAATTTTACCATTCACCCTTGAAAGCATAAACTTTGCCTTAATATTTTTAGCCACAAACTAGGGTGCCTAACACCCTCCCTTGAACTGAATATAATAACTTACCCCAGATTTCTTAACTTCGTATGGTTTCCTATTCGCCCTGGTAGAATAGGTGGCGACTCTAAAATCTTAATTTTAAGGGCAGGTTGCTACATAATGTAGTATCCCTAGTGACGCCGCCACTTTTCTGTAGCGGTGAAAAATTGAGATCGAGAGGCCATTGGATTGACCCATCTCATATTTTAGTGAAAGTCGCTACCGCTCTTTATTGTTTCCAAAGGAAATGGGAAAAAGGGCGAAATAAAACCCAAAAAAGTTTTTGAATTAAAACTAATAAAAAGAGTATAGATCTTAGGTTCGGGGGTTGGTTATGCAAGGGAGAGGTATTAACACCCCTCACATTTGTAGTACTCTTCAGGAACCTCTTTGAAAATATATGTTTTGTTGTTATAATTGTTGTTTGTGAAAAATAGAGTTGGATGGTGAGAAATGAAATTTTATTAAAAGTGTGCTTGACAAAACATTGCTTCTTGTGCCTACATACCCCTTAAGTGCAATAGAGAAGTCTGAGCATTTGTAGTTCCCCTTAAAAAGAAAATAAAGAGCCAAAGTGGCAAAAATCTTTTTGGGTGTTGAGCTTTAACAATACACAACTGGTTTTTAAAATGGAGAGCTTTAAAGAGGGTCAAGCTTTAACAATACAAGGCAAGGATTGAGCTTTAACATTACAAAACCAGGGTTGATTTTAAAAGAGGTTGAGCTTTTAACAATACAAAACCATATTTAAAATAGGGAGAATGTGCTAAGCTAACAATACTAAGCACAAAGTAAAAGAGAAAGAAAAGAAAGTGAGTACCTTGACAATTTAGTCAATAATATCCCATTTCTTTGGAGTTTTTTTTAATAACAATGAGGAATCATACATCTCGAGCAATCATTAAGCAAGCATCTCAAGTAGTATGTTGAGACATGGCATGTGAGTTAAGTATAAACAAACATATCATGTATGTATGAGTATGATGTGATGATGGATGAATATCATGTATGTGGGGTTAGTTAACAAAGATAAAGCATAACCAAAGTATATGATACAAGGATGTAAAAATCAACAAGCATGTATACAAGTGAATAATAAAGAATGATCATGGCAACAAGTTAATATTAACATGACATTGCATTAAAAATCGAGGGAAAGACCAAGGGATCTCAAATTAAGGTTTCAGTATATACAATAAACCTAATCATTTAGAAGTTAAACAAAACTTAAGTAGAAAACTATGGGGATCATGTTACTTTAAAGGAAGCTAATTTTGGCCCTAAAATAATCACAAAAGTTTAATCAAGACATTTGGTGAAGAAATCATTTTGAGAACATTTGATTTAAGGTCTTTTAAAAAGCATAAAAGTATTATTTTTTATATAATTAAAAGATGATCAAATAATAATATTTTTTGGGACTTTAAAATATATACACAAAATAAGATAAATAAAGAGTGTACAAAAAATCAAGTCAAAATAATTAATTTTCTAGGTTAAATAATTAATCAAAATTGTAAAAAAAATGAAATAAAACAAGTGCTAAATATTGGTTTTGTGGCCAATGGGTCTTGAACCCAGGCCCTTGTGGTTACAACTTAAAACCTTTAGCCATCAGGATGCAATTGACTAATAATATAGGAAAACATGTGAAAAATCATAAAAGAAAACAAAATAGCAAAAAGGGGGGATTTCAACCCACACCTTTAAGGACAGAGGGAGACTTAAAATGTGTGCTTTAACCATATTAAAAACGCTTTTATTTTGTTATATTTTTGAAAAGCTCATAAATTCAAATTTTCACTTCATCTTCAACCTTATTTTCTGGAAAATGCAACTTGTTCATTTCTCAATCAAATGCAAAAGTGTGAACATGAAACTTGTTCCATTTTTAAAGACGGATTCAGATATGTATCAAACGTTAATTAATTCTAACTAGAACTCAAGAATTTTCCATAAAACCTCAAGAACCCTGATTTTTCAAACTTAAATTAAATGGTGATCATGTTGAATAAATGAAAATCAGTTGAAGGCTTTCTATCCTCACATTGTAACAAACATAATAGAATCAAGTTTTATTTAAAATGGTGCGCAAATGATAGAGTTTGAATTTAAAAAGCTTACCTCTGAAGTGCAGATTTAACCTGGGATTTGAGCATTTCCAGAAATGATTCGAGGACATGGATAGCTTCCTGGGACCTTGGCAAAGCTGTTTGAATGCTTAACTTGCTTTGAGATGGCATGAGTTCTTTTGTCCACTTCAATTTGCAAGTGACAAAATTTGGAAATGGGGGATGATGTTTGAACTGTTACAGATGAAATGTTAAGGTTGCTACAACTTCTATGTTATGTATATGAGGAGGTGTTTGGATGGTTACATTGCAAAGAACTTGAGAGAAACTCAAAATTTGTAAGTTTATACAAAATTAAGATTTCAAGTGAGGTAGTGACTTTGGGATTTTCTATGTGTTTTGATTCAGAGGCAACGGCATAATTTGTGGTTCGTGGAGGGAAAATTCTGATCAAAAAAATTTCTCAAGTTCAAATTGGCTTTACTTGCTTCTTGGTGAAGAAATGTGAAAGTTATGAATGGACTTAGCAAGCTTTATTCATGAACATAGGGGGCTCTTCGGATCTTTAGATGGTTGCCTATTGGTTTGGTGATGCTTTTGTGTTCAGAAGCAACAAGCCCTGAACATGCTCTACAACTTTTTCATGTTTGGTGTTTTCTCAAATTCACAAGGGATCGTTGAAAGTAATGATCCTCAAAATTAGGTACTTTTTGAAAATAATTTTGCCTTAAAATTTTCTAAGTGTTGAAAGAAATGACATCTAATTCATTGCTTCATAACTCAAAATCCTTGCTTCTTTATGGGATTCATCCTCAAGGAAAAATTTGTTGCATGTAATTTTATCTTCAATTTGATCTTTGGAGCACAAAAAATGGTGACTTGGTGAACAAGTTACAAGCTTCCAAAGTTGACCATGTAATTTCAAAACCCTAAACTTGACTTTTTGAAATTTTGATTGATTTTCTTGATTAAACTTGATCAAATGGATTCAATAATCATATATTCATGATTTTTTACCCTTAAAAGTCCATAATTGACCAAAGTTCCTAAAAGTCAAAGTTAATCAATGCACATTTGACTTTTGGTAATTCAATTGCATTCTTTCCAAAATACTAATTGAATCAAGATTAGCCAAATGAATGATATGAGTGGGGTTGAAGTATTTGAGATCCTTGAATCATGTTTTGAGCCATAAGACCACGCTTTTGACCAAAAGTCAACTTCCCCAAAGAATTAGGTCAAAACCATAATTGATGTACTAGATGAATTTGAAAGTTGTTGATCTTGAAAATTGACGAGGGAAAATCACTTGAGCATATGAGAAAGCTTGGGTCCCTTTGTGAGCCTCAAAACCCTAATTTTCGGAGCCTTCTTGGATTGGTCAATTTTCACAACTCGTGATTGGTAAATCTTCACATTTTCATGCTCCTATTAGTATTGAATCTCATGCAGGACCTACTTATGAGAATCCTCTTTTTGAATATCATGTTGCCCTTTCCTAGAATGAAAGTCAAGCTGTATATTGAGGATGTCAGAGAGAAATATCAGACTTTAGAAAAAAGACTGAGAGTTATGGAAGGATTACTTTGGGATTGCTGCTGAAAACATGTGTTTGGTTTCAGACGTTGTCATGCCTGCAAAATTCAAGACTCCTGGGTTCGAAAAATACAAAGGATATACTTTTCCAAGAAGTCACTTGATCATGTACAATGAATGACAAACTACTTATCCACTATTTCCAAGATAGCTTGAGTGGAGCTTTGCTGAAATGGAATATGGAACCGTATTCATTGCTTCTAAGATCTAGGAGATGCTCTCATGAAACATGTCTCAGAAAGAGAAAGAATCTTTCAAAGAGCTAGCTTTTCAAGTGGAGCCACTTTAGCTGAGAAAGAATTGACTGCCATGTTTATGGATACTCTCTCACCTTTCTTTTGGGAGAAGATGACTAAGTGTGTAAAGTTTGAAGATACACTGAAATCATCTTCTCCTTGAGGATATAAAGACGGTCGTGCTTCATATGAAGACAAATTTTTATTCATTAGAGAGTAAGCTTGAACCAGACAAGGATAATATTGGATCTAAACTTGTGAAGTCCTTTGATCCCTTTTGGTTAGAGTTTATCTTGAAAAGATTTGTCCAATTTCAGGTTCCAAATCTCTCCTCACTTTCTGTCAGGGTGATTGAATTCTTTTTCATGGTAATCCCACTTGGCGGAGAAGTTTTTTTATGCAACCTCTCTTCCTTTTGAGATTTGGTAGGTGGGAGGTATTATCTACCATGTCGTAATCAGGAATAGAAGATCTAAAAGTCTACTTTGATAAAAGGAATTTAAGGATAACTCATCTTGTTCAACTTCAATCTCTGCGATCTCATGTCTAGAGATGTTTTGTGGAATTTGGGGAGTTTGGATGATAAATTTTTCAAGAATGGTAATTTCTTGGTAGTCTTAATTACATACATAGCAGATTATTATGAAAATCTTGCTAAAGATACATGCTAGGCTTAGAAAAAATCCTGGCCCTTAGACATTCTCAGGCAAAGAATTAAAAATAAGGTTAAATATCTTGTTTATCTCTTGCTAACCCTAAGTATATCAAAATTGTTGAAACTGATGCTTCAGACTTAGGCTATGGAGGAATCCTTAAACAGATTATACCTGATACATCAAAAGAAGTTTTGGTCAGATTTACTTCTGGAAAATGGAATCCTACTCAATCTAAACATTCTACTATCAAGAAAGAAATGCTTTCTATTATAAAATGTATTTCAAAATTTCTAGATGATCTTCTTAATAAGAAATTCTAAATAAGAATTGATTGCAGCTCAGCTAAATCAATTATTGAAAAAGATGTTAAAAATCTTGATGCTAAGCAAATGTTTGCTAGCTGGCAATCTCAATTATCTATGTTTGAATTTGACATTGACATTTCAACACATTAAAGGTGAAAATAGTTCACTTACTGACTACCTAACTCATGAATTTTTGCAAGGAAAAATGATGACCCATATAGGGGAAGAGGCCGCGGTTATAGCCGTGGATATCCTCTAATAGTGGATTGGACTACAGTTTACAAAGGAAGAAAAATGCAGCAATTACCTGCATCTTCATCAAAAAAGGAAGATATTGCTTCCTCCTCTTTTAATAAAAATATATGCTACAAGGAAGTTGCGGTTAACAACCCATCTCAAGAACAAATGGATTATTTTGAAAATCCAGTAACTGAAAAAATCATGTATATTGATGAAGAAGATATTAAGATAAATCCAAATGATGGATGGTCTATCAAAACCAGATACCTCAAATCTAGAGGTTATTCAGGTCTTCATGGAAAAGCTAGGCCTCACCTAGAGATTCTTTTGACTGTTACCAAATCGATAACGATTACTCACCACTACCAGTTCAATAATCCTGAAAGTTTTATAAACTTCAGTAAATGACATATTAATAAAATCTTGTTACCAAGAGAATGGGGTCTCAACCCAAATGGTGAAAAGGCAATAAGGATTGCTGAAGGAAAACATATCTACTTTAATTACTGGGACTATATCCAAGCTTTTACTCAAGCTTTTTATTATCAAAATCCAAAGAACAAATATGGTTTTTCCCTATTAATCCAGGAATGATTAATATACCCATACCAAATTGGTTTTACGAATGGTGAATTAAATTTGGCCCGTCTTTGGAAATATTACCCCAAGAATTAATTGATTTATACAATGCCTGATGTGATAATAGTCCATTTATTGTAAATATTTTATCTGATAATTTAATCACAGGACAATGTCCATTTTAGTTCTTTACCAAATTTTCAGATTCCATGGATATGGTTTATCACCATATCTCAAGATAAATTCAACATACCCATTTTAGAAAGAAATTCCTTCTATAAATGGTGGAACAAAATGAGTTCTGAAGAAATCTAGAATAAAATTATTCTAATTCAAGCAACTATATCTGAAGACCAAAATAATAAAGTCAAAGAGCAAAGCTCCCAACAAATGTCTATGGGAAATTTAAAGAACTTCTTCCAGAGAAAATATCCAAATGAATCGGAAGAAGAAATTATGGTTAGAACTTTGGATGATATGAAGAAATTCGGTGAACTCAAATTCTTCTGGAACATAGGGCATGGTATGATCGTATTAGTTATATCCATTAAAGACTTTGGAAAATGTTTAGGTGTTCCTTATGAAGGAGTAAGGATTATGCGCGGTTATGTTCCGGAAGAATTCGGTGAACTTAATTATCAAATGATTGACTACTATTTTAGCATCAGCCGCATTACTAGAGAGGAATTTTATGCAAAACATATCCAATCCGGTGCATCCAAGGTTTTTGTCTCTAGCAAGAATTTATCGGTAAGCGACCGAATGCTTCACTACTTTTTTGCTTATTTGCTTCTTCCGAGAGGAAACAATTATACCAAAGTAGGTGAAGTGGATATGATGCTTCTATGTGCAATGAAGAATGCTATGTCGGTTAATTGGGCTTATGTGATTCTCCGTCACATGGAATATTGCTTCTCCTTCATAAGGAACACCTAAACATTTTCCAAATTCTTCAATGGATATAACTAAGACGATCATACCATGCCCTATGTTCCAGAAGAATTTGAGTAACCATAATTTCTTCTTCCGATTCATTTGAATATTTTCTTTGGAAGAAGTTCTTTAAATTTCCCATAGACATTTGTTGGGAGCTTTGCTCTTTGACTTTATTATTTTGGTCTTCAGCTATAGTTGTTTGAATTAGAATTCTGGATTTCTTCAAAACTCATTTTGTTCCATCATTTATAGAAGGAATTTCTTTCTAAAATGGGTATGTTGAATTATCTTGAGATATGGTGATAGACCATCTCCATATCCATGGAATCTGAAATTCGGTAAAGAAATAGACATTGTCCTGTGATTAAATTATCAGATAAAATATTTACAACAAGTGGACTATTATCACACCAGGGATTGTATAAATCAAGTTATTCTTTGGGTAATATTTCCAAAAACGGGCCAAATTTAGTTCACCATTCGTAATATCAATTTGGTATGGGTATATTAATCATTTCTGGATTAATAGAGAAAAACCAAGAATGCTTGTTCTTCAGATTTTGATAATAAAAAGTTTGAGTAAAAGCTTGGACATAGTCCCAGTAATTAAAGTAGATATACTTTCCTTCAGCAATCCTTATTGTCTTTTCACCATTTGGGTTGAGACCCCATTCTCTTGCTAACAAGATTTTATTAATATGTCATTTACTGAAGTTTATAAAACTTTCAAGATTATTGTTCTGGTAGTGGTGAGTAATCGTTATCGATTCGGTAACAGTCAAAAGAATCTCTAGGTGAGGCCTAGATTTTCCATGAAGACCTGGATATCCTCTTGATTCAAGGTATCCAGTTTTGATAGACCATCCATCATTTAGATTTATCTTAATATCTTCTTCATCAATATACATGATTTTTTTCAGTTACTAGATTTTCAAGATAATCCATTATTCTTGAGATGGGTTATTAACCGCAACTTCCTTGTAGCATATATTTTTATTAGAAGAGGAGGAAGCAATATCTTCCTTTTTGATGAAGATGCAGGTAATTGCTGCATTTTTCTTCCTTTGCAAACTGTAGTCCAATCCCCTATTAGAGGATATCCACGGTCATAACCGCGGCCTCAAGAAAAATTCACGAGTTAGGTAGTCAGTAAGTGAATTATTTTCACCTTTAATGTGTTGAAATGTCAAATTCAAACATAGAGATAATTGAGATTTCCAGCTAGCAAACATTTTCTTAGCAACAAGAGTTTTAACATCTTTTTCAATAATTGATTTAGCTGAGCTGCAATCAATTCTTATTTATAATTTCTTATTAAGATTGATAGAAGAATGTTTAGATTGAGTAGGATTCCATTTTCCGGAAGTAAATCTGACCAAAACTTCTTTTGATGTATCAGGTATAATCTGTTTAAGGATTCCTCCAGAATACGAATTTTGAAGGGTTCAGGTTCCTCAAAAAGTAAAATGAGGAGAGGGGCACTTATAATAGTATTTTCTAAGGGTTTAGAGTTATACACATGGTTTATCTCAGCAAACATATTTGCTAATCATTAATGTCTTCTTCATTGGAAGTCTTTATTAGACTAACAGTTAAATGTAAATCTTTAAGCTTTTTTTCAAGAATACGGAGTAGGAGGTTGAATTATATGAACATTTGAAATGTAAGATGTAGAAGCTTGTTCCTGAGGTTTAGGCTTATTAAGGTCAATAATAATTTTTTGACGAGCTATTTGTTTGTTTAAAAGGTCTTTTATGGATAAAAGTTCTTTTTCTAGAGAAATAATTTGTTCTCCTAGACAAACAAGGTAGGCATTAGTATAATTGTTGGATTTAATTATGGAATATAACTCTTTAGGAGTAATCTAATTGTGTTCAACCCTTTGTAATTGAAGGGTAAGATAAGGTGTAGCTTCTGTATGAGAACCCAAACTTATTGTCTTTTCTGGGGGAAAAGGAGATTCCATTTTTTCTCCTTGGATATTTTTCCAAGGCTTTTGTAGGACTAACAGTTCGTCTTGTTTCATGAAAACCAATTCTTCTTTTTGTTTACTTATAAAGTAACTAATGAACCACTTGACAAAGGGAATGAAATCTTGGTTCACAGACATTTGAGTATAGTACTCATCTTTAAAACTTGCTAACACAGGAGCCGAAAAAGTTTTAAAAAACCATTCTCTAAATTGGGTGTATCTTTCATGCTGAAACTCGTCATTGACAAGGTTTCTTATATTACTACCTGGAGAATAATCTAACATTATAACGGGAAGTCCATATCTGAGGGAGTAGGTGATTCTACTCTAGGAGGATTTGGTTTTTGATATACCATGGGAAATTTTATTTTCGCGAAGTCTACGACTTCTGTTTCTTCTCTTAATTGAGAGTTGAGGGTCTAGCTAATTGACTAGGAGCAGAGTAAAACTCATTTATAGAATTCACATAATATCTTTCAGACATAGATCTAGGTATTCTAACAATTCTTTTAGAGCTAAAGTTTATCTCTAAATCTCCTTCACTAGACTGGATTATTTGATCAACATCCTTATTAAGGATAGGTTCTGGTTCTATGGCTTGAGGAAGGTTCCAGGTTTCTGGAAAATTAATTTCGTCCCATTTTAGCAACCTATTAGTTGCAACATTATATGTTAGCAAATTAGTTTAAACTAAAGTAGTAGTTCTTGGAAACGATATTTGTTTAGCTTTAGGGTTTAAAGTGGTAAGAACTTTGTAATAAACCTATAACATATAGCCATAATTTCACTACCGGGTTTGAAATTGTAATGTATGAATAGCTAATTAAAAAGCATCTAATAAATTTTTATCAGACATGGATAAGCTTATTTTAGGAGAGACATCAAAATAAACTGGTCCATGACACAGACTTGTCTCAATTAAAGCAGCTAAAGATTGTTTAAAATCTTTTACATCTACCATCTCTAATATATCCCAGGATGCTAGTATTTAATCCTAGCAAAGTCAAAGGTTTAACAGCAACTTGTATTAAACCAACATGGATATAATTATAATTTTTAAAAGGAAGTAAATCCTTTTTTGTTAAAAGTTTGATTGTTTGAGTACTTCACAAATTTGAATAGTCTGTTTTAAATTTTTTTAGAGCAAAACGAGATAATATATCTATTTTGCTAAATTTATAAATTTGATTTGAAGGTACAGATGGAATTGTCCATTTATTAAGTTTATCCAAATTTTTTGGATATTCCATATATTCTTCATGTTTAATCAAACTATTTTGATGATTATCATCATCAAAATTCATAATTATGGCAGGCTAAGGATGTTATGGATGATTAGCTACCTCAGGTAAAACTAAGTAGGTAAATATAACTCATGATCTTAATACAAATATATCTAGGCAACAACTGATAAGTCATCTTTGCAAACAAAAACGTTGTTTAACTATCAACCCTAAGGGATAGAATGATCTCTCCTAAATCAAAGATGTCCAAATATTTTTTTGCAAAAATTTTCTTTTCAAAATCATCTTAACACTCCCTTCTCTAGTAAAAACGATGAATATAAGAAAACACTAAAAAAATATCTTAAGTTTTGAAAAAACCCAATGAATATTCACAATAGTTATCTCAGCCCATTTTTTTATATACCTACTTCAACTACAAGAGACTTATCAAACAATAGAAAATCCTAGAGCAAAACAAACGTTAATGACAGTAAAGGAAACTATCATATATCCCTAATCCTAATAGATCACGTGAGATTGAGAAATTATTAAATATTTCCAATACCCACTTGAATGGGGTTGTAGGTGATTTTGGCCTATTTGACCTTTTGTTGAGACTATCAACATAAGTAACATTCAGTTATGCCTCTGTACCTTAATGCTATGGAAAAATTGATTAATTTCATTTATAAATAAAAGCAACGGTAAAAATTCAATTACTTATGTCTTACTTGCTTCAATTTCATTTGACTTTCTTGATGATGTCATGTTTAAGAAATAAAAAACTCAAGCTGATAAATAAATATAAAGAAACCCAATCTTGCAAAACTAAAACTTCTTCATTATCCTAATTCATAACAAATTCCACAATAAATGTTCACAACAAATTATAAGGAAAAAAAACTAATTTTCACAACAATAAACCTACTTAATGTATTGTAAATAATAAATGGAGAACATCGAACCTTGTTATGATGCAACGGAGATGATGGAAGATTATCATTCGTATTGTTGAGAGAGATGATGAGAATCTTCATTCCATCGTTGTTTAAAAAAGGTCAAAAACTGTCGAAATGATCAAATTGCCCATCAATTACAATATAACTCGTATTTAAGTAGAGCAAATACACAATGAATATATGTTTATATGGTAAAATTTACTTTACATAAGAAGAAAGAAATATAGGATTCAAAGAAATACCTCTCTGCTGGGTGTTTAAACCAAACTAGCTATTACTCTTCATGTGAATTGAATATTTAAAAAGTATATTTCTTCAATTGAGTATAGATATAGTGAAATCATTCCTTTTAGAAAGGTGACGAAGACGACTTGTATCCCCTCAACGGTCGAATCCTTGCTATGCTATTTGACCGTTGGAATTTTTACTTGAATTTAAAAAGTATTGTTATGAAACTGAAGTGGTAATAACCGTTGGAGAATAACAATGAAAAGGTGGTGTTTTAATTATGAGTTTAATGGATATGCACCGATAGTTTTACACTGTCATCCAATAAACAACCATCAATTTATCATGTTATTAAATTTTTTCAAAATTAAAAGAGTGTTTTAATTGGATACATGGTTGTGATTGGTTGACAGTGTAAAACTATTTTATACTGTCAGTGCATCACTCATTTTCTCTTTAATTATAATGTAGATTATTATTTTATTATTTTGACCATAAATAGCTGATTCAAATATTATATATTATAATTTTATTAATATATGAGTTTAAATAATATATGATGTTTTTTTGTATGGTTAATAAAATAATATAAAAATATTTTGAAATAACGAATTTATTTTTTACATGAGTTATAAACGAAAGTAAGTTGACCCCACTCTAAAATTTAAAAATTTGAAAGGACAGTTATTAATTATGTTTGAAAGTTGAAACATATATAATGTTAAAAAAAAAAAAAATTATTAACTAGTTTAAAACGATCTAATAAATAAATATATTAATACATCTTATGATACTAATAAAACAATTGTAAATATTAAAATATATGTATTTATGAGGATTGATTCAATTTTAAAAATAATCTAAAATCTAATTTTATCCTAATGTTTTTTTTTTAAAAAAACATCTAAATGACAACCGTTTGAAATTTTAATTTTAATCACTTTAAATTTAAACCCTGCTTATAAAAAAAAAATTTAGAGATTAATTGAAATACACTATTGGTGTAAAGCAATTTTACACCATCATTCAATTAAAATGAAACATTTTAATACATGAGAAGAGAAAATTATAAAAAAAGAATTATTAAAATGATTTAATTATAATTTATTTATTTTTATTTTTAATTCCATACTTATGTGTTAAAATGTTTTATTTTAATTGGATGATGGTGTTGTATTCTAATTAATCTCAAAGATTTAATACCTCCAATACATATAGGGTCTGTTAGGTAAAAATAGTGGTTGACTGATAAGTTAGCTGATAGCTTATAGCTTATGACTGATGACTGATGACTTATAACTTATAGCAGATGGTTGAGACTGATAACTTATAAGCTCATTGAAGTGTTTGGTAAAATTAGCTGTTCAATTAACTTATAAATGTAAAATGACATAAAAAATATTTAATTATAATTTATTTATTTTTATTTTTAATTCCATACTTATGTGTTAAAATGTTTTATTTTAATTGGATGATGGTGTTGTATTCTAATTAATCTCAAAGATTTAATACCTCCAATACATATAGGGTCTGTTAGGTAAAAATAGTGGTTGACTGATAAGTTAGCTGATAGCTTATAGCTTATGACTGATGACTGATGACTTATAACTTATAGCAGATGGTTGAGACTGATAACTTATAAGCTCATTGAAGTGTTTGGTAAAATTAGCTGTTCAATTAACTTATAAATGTAAAATGACATAAAAAATATTTAATATATAATTATTTTATTTTAAATTAAAATAAATTATAAGGGTTAAAAATAAATTATTTTATTTTTCAAATATAACCTTTCTAAAAAATGTTATTGTATTTTTTAGGTGTGACATTCTATTGTGTGTCAATCTATTATATCCTCTTTTAATCCATTCAAGCAATACAACATAAACTTATTATATTTCATTATATCATATTCTAATAATTCACATAATCTAAAATTTTGATAGAGTAAGTTGGTCGAGGATAATGATTTTCATTCTAAGCGGTGGTATTTTAGGATTTTTTTTTTAATTAACCGAGTATTTCAAAAAAAAAATTACATAAATAACTAACATTTTAAAATATTTACAAAAATGACTATTTTTTGTTATATTTTACACATTGTCGTCACCCTTATTCGTGAACAAACCTAATTTGGGGGCAAGTCGCCACTCACATCGACAACATCATTGAAATATGGAGCAACTCGCCACTCCATGTGGCGACAACATTGTTTTAAAAAAAAACATTTCCCCTATAAATACAAGCTTATTCCTCCACCAAAATTCACTCGTTTCTTCACCATTTTTCTCATTTTCTCTGCTCATTCTTGTTCATGGCTCACATAAGGCCACAGTCATGTCAGCGAACATCATCTAAGCGTCCCGATCCTGAACCGGTTTATCTCAGAAGGGATGGACATGTTGTTTTCTCTCCTGTCAAACCCCCATGCCGGTTAAATTTTGGAACATCTATTCCTTTGACCAACTCAAGAGGACTCTAATGTTTTTTTTAGAGGGGGAGTACAAACCCGACGAAGTCATCAGAAGGATTCAGAGGCTTAGAACAAGGACCTCGTCTAAGACCGAAGAAAATGAACGTTGGTGGGATGGGGGCTTGACATGAGAGAAAATAACATGCCCATCCCTTCTCATGCTCAAACATCATCTCCACTTTCTAGAGATGTGTGTAGTTGATCAGAATCACAAACTTCTTCTTGAGCACATGCCTTGTTAGGAGTTTGGCTTATTATGGTCCAATCCAATTCAATGGACTCTTCATCATATTCATACTCACTACTTTCATGATCACTTTCAGCACCTATAAAATCAGGATTTTCATATTCATTATCAGCATCATTCCCTTGTTGCATCTCTTCAACATCATTTCCTTGTTGCATCTCTTCAACATCATTTCCTTGTTGCATCTCTTCAGCATCAACATCATCTCCTTGTGGCATCTCTTCAGCATCAACATCATTTCCATGTTGTACCTCTTCATCATTCCCAACATTTGATTGTTGTTCTTCTTCAACATTCACAAAATCTACACTAACAATATCATCATCATCCCCATGAAAATCCTGTCCAAGTTCTGCTTCATCAACCAATTCAGGTTCCTCAACTAAATGCTTTACATATACATCAATCCAATTCAATGGACTCTTCATCATATTCATACTCACTACTTTCATGATCACTTTCAGCACCTATAAAATCAGGATTTTCATATCCATTATCAACATCATTTCCTTGTTGCATCTCTTCAACATCATTTCCTTGTTGCATCTCTTCAGCATCAACATCATCTCCTTGTGGCATCTCTTCAGCATCAACATCATTTCCATGTTGTACCTCTTCATCATTCCCAACACTTGATTGTTGTTCTTCTTCAGCATTCACAAAATCTACACTAACAATATCATCATCATCCCCATGAAAATCCTGTCCAAGTTCTGCTTCATCAACCAATTCAGGTTCCTCAACTAAATGCTTTACATATACATCAACCAAATCAAAACCCTTAACATCCTCAACAGACTTAATTACATCAACATCACAATCAAGGGTTCTTAAACCTCTAGAAAAAATATACTTGGGATTCCAGTAATGAAGACATTTAGTGTTAGCATATCCCTAATTCATAATTAGTTTTTTCAATGACATATATGACAGGTAGTCTACACCCCAGTTCCATGTCATTTCAGATGTTTCTCCACCAACGTACCACTAAATTGGATTCTCTACAAACTCTCCCCTATGATGAATATGTAACCTGACTTTTTGAGGCTGAGATGGTTTGTACACTAAATTAAAGAACATAATCAGATTAAACAACTCACATGAAGGGACCATTATCAGACATAAAATGAGCACATGAAGCTACTATCATGCTAAACAACTTACAAAGTGGGCCACAACGAGAATCTTACAACACACTGAGACCATAGAAGGGAACACAAAAGGGAATACAAACAAATTTAACGAATAACCCTAAACGTATAACGTGGAAAGAGAACTAACCTCATGCAAAATTTCACATCTTCCTTTGATTTTGATGACAACGATATATCCATCTTGCAAGGATTCACTGAATTTCTTCGTTCACCAGAATTTCACTTGCTACCAAAGTTCCAATTAAGGTTCACGAAGAAAGGGGATGAATGAATTTATATAGGCTTAAAATTATGCAATTAAAATTATGAAATGTTTTTTAAATGATTTTATATATTCTGCAATTTAAAAAAAAAAACGTTTTTAGAAGGAGACAAATGTTTTAAATGACGTGGCACAAGACTTCCTGAGCCAACTCAGCATTCACATGTGCCACAAACCCACATCCCCAAAAGTGGAGGGGGACTTCAAAAAAACCAAAAAGTGTTTAAATGAGGGATCAAAAGGTTTGATTTTTTTTTAAAGGGGGACTAAAACATTAAAAATATTGAAATAGGGGGACTAAAACTACATTTAAGCCTAAACTTAAATAACATAAATAATTGTTAAGTTAGTTGAGTGTAATGTTTCTACGTCTATAAGACATCAATCTAATGAAAAGAAATTTACTAATCAAATTAATATTATACGACGATCTCGTTCGAACTCTCTCAATTCAATACTTATTTTTTGAACTACCACTGAATTTTGGCCTAGGCCCCCCCTGAATCTAAGACATCTCACTTTCACTCAAACACTCTCCCAAATCTTTGCAAGATAACTATTCTATGTGGCACAATAATTCACAATTACAACCAAATATTTTATCTTTCTAAATTAGAAAAGACACTCAAGAATAGTGTATACCAAACAAAATACAAAGACACTATCGAATGAAAAAATACGACGCACTAAAAGCTTTAAGGTCAGATCCTTCAAACAAGGAGAATCATCTTTTTAAATAGTAATCATGATCCATTTGAAAAGCTCAGTAGGATTTTGACAAAAACCAGTTGAATCTCAAAAGGCACGAGTTCAATCTTTCTCCATAAAAATCAAATCTGAATCTTTTATAAAATCAAATCCAATTATATATTTATCTGACAAATCTCACATAGATTTAAATTAATTTTTTTTAATATAACATATTTTTAATCACACTTCTAATTGAACTAAAAAAGAAACAAATCTTAGAATAAAACAGAGATAGGACGTTTCACAATAAGTTATGACATATTGCTTACAAAATTTTGCCTATAAAATATATTAACAAAGAGTTTTTCTAAATTGAAAGAAGTTTGTCTACTGAGCAAGCTTACAAAACGATTAGGAACCTATTAGTTGCAACATTAATTAGTTTGAACTAAAGTAGTAGTTCCTGGAAACGATATTTGTTTAGCTTTAGGGTAAAACTCATTTATAGAATTCATAGAATGTCTTCCAAACATAGATCTAGGTATTCTAATAATTCTTTTAGAGCTAAAGTTATCTCCAAATCTCCTTCACTAGACTGGATTATTTGATCAACATCCTTAAGGATAGGTTCTGGTTCTATGACCTGAGGAAGGTTCCAGGTTTCTGGAAAATTAATTTCGTCCCATTTTAGCAACCTATTAGTTGCAACATTAATTAGTTTGAACTAAAGTAGTAGTTCCTGGAAACGATATTTGTTTAGATTTAGGGTTTAAAGTGGTAAGAACTTTGTAATAAACCTATATAACATATAGCCATAATTTCACTACCAGGTTTGAAATTTTAATGTATGAATAGTTAATTGGAGAGCATCTAATAAATTTTAATCAGACATGGATAAGCTTATTTTGGGAGAGACATCAAAATAAACTGGTCCATGACACAGACTTGTCTCAATTAAAGCAGCTAAAGATTGTTTAAAATATTTACATCTACCATCTCTAATATATCCCAGGATGCTAGTATTAATCCTAGCAAAGTCAAAGGTTTAACATCAACTTGTATTAAACCAACATGGATATAATTATAGTTTTTAAAAGTTAATCTTTTTTTGTTAAAAGTTTGATTGTCTGAGTACTTTCAAAAATTTGAATAGTCTGTTCTAAATTTTTTAGAGCAAAACGAGATAATATATTTATTTTGCCAAATTTATAAATTTGATTTGAAGGTACAGATGGAATTGTCCATTTATTAAGTTTATCCAATTTTTTTGGATATTCCATAAATTCTTCATGTTTAATCAAATTATTTTGATGATTATCATCATCAAAATCCATAATTATGGCAGGCTAAGGATGTTGTGGATGATTAGCTACCTCAGGTAAAACTAAGTAGGTAAATATAACTCATGATCTTAGTACAAATATATCTAGGCAACAACTGATAAGTCATCTTTGCAAACAAAAACGTTGTTTAACTATCAACCCTAAGGGATATAGAAGGATCTCTCCTAAATCAAAGATGTTCAATATTTTTTAACAAAAATTTTCTTTTCAAAATCATCTTAACACTCCCTTCTCTAAAAATATCGATGAATATAAGAAACCACTAAAAAAAACATCTTTAGTTTTGAAAAATTCTTTATAACTTGTTTGAATCAGGGGCGGATCCAGGAGGTACAGGGTATTCCCTGGAATACCCTTATTTTTTTTTCATTTTTACCAATTTATCCTCCCCTATTTTAACTCTTTTTTTATTGCTATTATTACTTTTAGGTTTAACAAAGCAATCACACTCCCAAATCCCAATCCAAGGAAGCAGCCGCACCAGCCAGAGCCAACAACAGCTCATTCCAATTTCTTGTAAGTTTTGATGATAATTTTTAATTAAACTTACTGCTATTAACTCTTTTTGTTATTGTCTTGTAGTTTTCAATTGGATTTTGAATTCAACTTACTGCTATTATAAAATTTTGAATTCAACTCACATCTCATTCCAATTTCTTTTTGTTACTTACTACTATTAATTAGAATTGTGATTATAATTGTGAATTTGTGATTTTCAATTCAACTTACTGTAATTTTTAATTCAACTTATTATTACTTGTAATTTTCAATTCAACTAACTGTAACTATGACTGTGAATTTGTGATTTGAAATTTTGAGTTGTAATTGAAATACTAGTATATTTTTATTAAGTAATATTATCATATTTTTTTTCATTAATTTTTTTTTATACATTTTTTATTTTTTATATTTTACTCATTATGGGAATCCCCTGAATTTTGATCCTAGCTCCACCCCTGTAAGTAACTACACTCACGATTTTTTACTTTAAGGATTGCAATATTTTGATACCCACAAGTAAAAGAATTTTTTTATGGGAAAGAACATAATCCATAAGAATGGTAAGTGGGGTACAAAATTAAGGGAGTCGATGGATGTTAGTTTTAACCATCGACTAGAAGATAAGACTTTAGCTCAACTAAAAAAGGTGGGCGCCGCCTCACTCGTTAAAATTAGTTATCAAATTTTTGAAGTCTCTTAAAAGTAGTGATTGACCTATTAATCTCACACCCCTTTCGAGGTTGATATTATTATTTGTTTTGAGTTAGCCTATGGTTTATAAGATCGGCACAATCCATATAAATTGATCCTCTTCTTAAAAATATTTTGTTGTTGTATCAGATGACCTTCCTTATGTATTATCACCCAGAAGTACGCCTCCCTTCATTTTGAGTAATTGAATCCTCATTCAATGGTCATTAGTACTCCGTGTTGGAGAATGCAAAGACGGTTACACCTATCTCATATATAAGTGTGGCCCCGAGTCACAAAGTATAATTCATTACACACTTGCAAAATTTCACCTCAATCTATTACTGATGAGGGCATGAGTGTTAACCTTTTTTGAAGTTACCATCTTCGTTCACTAGAAAACCGTCTCAACCACATTGGAAATATCTCATGTTGGTCTTCATCAGTGAACAAGTCATCTTCTGTTTCAGTATGGAGCAGTGACGCCATCTATGGCAATCGAATTTCGATTCTCCCTGGTTTTTTCAATCTCGCAACCATAACTACTTTTAGTTATCTCGGATAGTTGGTTCAAAGTAAACTTGTGGTCTCGGATCATCTATCTAGATCCTTCAAGACAATGGTACAACAGTTATTTCCTATGTTAAAGATAATCTGCTTCCTCAACATGATCCACATGCTTCAACAACAAATCGTTAGCATCAGGTACCAGTTCCTTAATTTCCGTCACAACAAGAATATTTAGCCATAATGTTTTCACTCCAAGAGAATATATTTCCTCCATTGCATGCTCAAGTTCCTCCACTCCATCCTCATGTTCCTCTACTGCATCCTCATATTCCTCCAGCTGCAACTATTGCAATGAATTGCTCAATGATGTAATCCTCCTTTGTTGAGCCAGTTCTATCCTAGTAATAAGTAAAACAGACTCTGATGTTAAGGTCTATAGAATCAAAGTTTGTAGACCAGGGCACATTTGTTATGTGTGTAGCCTAACACTTCATTGATTTTTGATAGTATCAGTCTATTTTTAATTCATTTATATCAGAATTTATGGAACAAAGATTTGAATCATACATGGGCACATGGTTACGTTTGAATAATCTCATCAATAGGCCTTGGAAAGCTACATGTCAGTTCTTAGTATCAGGGATATTCTATATTTGATCAGATATGATTCTTGTGATGTCAACTTTTCCTCCCTTAATGATCAATGAATTTATCTCGACTACATTTATTACAATTCTATAGATATGACTTTGGGGGATGGAAACTGTTGATGATCAAAACCACCATCACCTTGACCTCTAGCTTTAGGTTCTGCATCATGAATCACACTAGGGTGTTGTGGACACTTGTCAGATAGCTCTTGCCAAGTTTGAAGATGTCTCTATTAATCTCGTCAAAGTCCCAACGGTTTGTAAGCACTCTTCTGGAAAAACAGTCCAGATCATCTCCTTGTTTCTTAAAAGGCTTACCCAAATACAAGTTGATTGTATGCTTATACTATTTGACTTTGGAATTTCTCTCTAATGTCTCCTTTTCAATTCAAATAACATTGACATAAAACTCACGAATTAGGTCAATGTTACAGTGGCTCGAGATATGCCACCGTTTCCTAGTTGCGACCATCTATCGTTGAGGTCATACTTGCCATGCTCATTCAATGCTAGTATACTTTCGGGAAAGATTTTTCTGTTCTGGATAGTTAGAATTCACCATGGAATTCGATGGAGCCATTTGAAAATTCAACATTCAAAATGCAAGTTAGTTCATGATATTCTGATCCCTATTGCCTCCCATTCAACCTCAAATTATAAGTTTCGCACAAAAAATGGATCTTAAACATAATGTTTCAACATTTGAGAACCTAGTACTAAATAGAGGTATACAAAACGTTTGACATTTTCAGTCACTATTGCAACCTAAGTGCCCAACGCAACAATAGGTTAATTTAACAAAACTTACAAGTTTTTTTTGGGAAAGCATCAAAGTAAAGTGTTTTACATTGCCATAGAATTTTTTTTCCATTTTATAACAAACATGATAATTTCAACACAAAACACTTAGCACCACTCAACGTCATCTATCTTAATCACTAAGACATTAAATTCAGAAATTCAGGCATAGTTACAAACACATGACATGCAAGGTTTGAAAACAAACATTCCAAATTTGACATTCAATACAAAATTTCCCAAATTTTGCATTAAACATGAACCACAATCATCAATCTAAATTAATAATCCTGATCATGCTTATAAACAGCCCAACACATTTTATTTTTCTAAATTTTTTAGAATAAGCGGAGGAGAGAAATGACATGCAAATATATCTTAACTCAATAAATCAAGTATGATGTCTTACTTTATATGGATTTATTGATTTTGAAAAAAAAAAGGTTTTTGGGTTTTGTTTCAGTTTTCGCTTTTGGTGAAATATAAGAGTTTTAATTTAAAAACATGTTTTGTGAGAAGACTTCACATAGTTCATGTTCGAGTGAACTTTCACTATGTGAATTGAGTTTGGGGGGCATGACTTGATTTCAGGCCCTTTTTGTTGGGCGAGCCATTGCGCACTCTAATTATTTGATTCACATTAGTTTAAGTATTGAAATGTTTTAAAATTTAAAGTAAATGAAAATAAATGACATTTGAAAATAAATTTGGTTGTTTCCTAATAAGCATTTAATAAATGGTTGTGCTACATCATTATATTGACATCTATTATCATAAAAATTCAAGAGGATAGTAAGACATACTCAGGGGTATGCATGGATCAAGAACTAAATCAAATTGAATCATATATATGGTTTGGTTTGGTTTGAATTTTAAAACCGTTTTCATAAAACTGGTTTATTTTTTAAACCGATTTACATGTGGATCGGTTCGATTTTAAACCGGTTTCTTACAAAAAACCAATTTTAAAAAAAACTAGTTTTAAACCGGTTTCTCTCAAAACCAATTCAATATTTAAAATCAATTTTATTCCCTTTGAATTAATACCAACTTTTTAAACCGATTTCTCACATAAATTATTTTATTCATTTTGAATAAATACCAACTTTTTAAAATTAATTCAATACTTAAAATCAATTTTATTTTAATTAACTTAACGTAACTTAAAGAAAGAAGCTACATTTTTCTCTATTTACCATGACTTAAAATAAAACTTTTCCACTATTTAATCGTAAAGTTTATTAATTATAGGTACTAATTATGCCTTATGTTGCAAGAGCTGGAGATAATGTAGCTGTAACGTTGCATGGTGTTGATGGAAGTCATGTATTATGTCAACTAGTAACAAATCCGTGCATTCGCACGGGTTCTGTTCGGTTACACGAATTTGGATACATCATTTATTTTAAATAAAAATGTTATAAAAGAAAAAAAATTTAGATAAAAAATTGATTATTTCGTATATAAAAATATTTAGATCAATAATAGAATTTTTCCCGTATATCATTTTTGGATTAAAAATATTTTAATCATAAATACAATTTCTCGTATATAAAAATATATAGATCAATAATAGATTTTTTCCCGTATACCATTTTGGAATAAAAATATTTGGGTCATAAATACTATTTTTCGAAAATGATAGATTTTGTCCGTATACAAATATTTTTTTTGTTTAGGTATCATTTACAAAAATATTTGAATCAATATTAAATTTTCGCATATTAAAATATTTAGATCAATAATATATTTTTTCCCGTATACCATTTTTGAATAAAAACATTTGATCATAAATATCATTTATCGTATATAAAAACATTTAGCTCAATAATAGATTTTTGTAAATGATACCTAAACAAAAATGAAGTCTGTATACGGTAAAATATTTGGATCAGTAAATTTCGTATATAAAAATATTTACATCAATAGTAGATTTTTTTCCTTATACCATTTTTGAATAAAAAATATTTGAATCATAAATAACATTTTTCGTAAATAATAATACAAATATTATTTTTATTTAAGTATCATTTACAAAAAATATTTGGATCAATATTAAATTTTTGTATAAAAATATTTAGATCAATAATAGATTTTTTTCCTGTATACAGACCTCATTTTTGTTTAGGTATCATTTATAAAAATATTTAATCATAAATACCATTTCTCATATATAAAAATATTTAGATCATTAATAGTTTTTTTTCCTGTATACAGACCTCATTTTTGTTTAGGTATCATTTATAAAAATATTTAGATCAATAGTAAATCTCGTATATAAAAATATTTAGATCAATAATAGATTATTTTCCCGTATACCATTTAGGAATAAAAATATTTGGATCATAAATATCATTTTTCGTAAATAATAGTTTTTTTTCCATATACAAATATTATTTTTCTTTAGGTGTCATTTACAAAAATATTTGGATCAATATCAAATTTTCGTATATAAAAAGATTTAGAACAATAATAGATTTTTTGACTTATCCATTTTTGAATAAAAAATATTTAGATCCTAAATAACATTTTTTGTAAATAAAAATATTTAGATCAATAATAATTTTTTTCCCTTATACAAACTTCATTTTTGTTTATGTATCATTTACAAAAATATTTGGATCAATAATAAATTTTGTATATAAAAATATTTAGATCAATAGTAGATTTTTTCCCGTATATCATTTTTTAATAAAAAATATTTGGGTCAAGCAGGTTTCTCATGATTGACCTTTTTGTTAGTTGTGCATTTTCTTTGACCTTTGGCCATGTAATCCATTATTAACACAAAATCTTGCTCTAGGGCTTTTGTCAGCCTCAAATGACGGCGCCTTTCTAGTATCCTACCTTTTTCCTTCATCAGTTTCAGGCAGAGCCGTTTTTGAGGGCGTGTAAGGTGGGCTACCGCACGGGACTTTAAAATTTTCAC
Organism: Vicia villosa; assembly: GCF_029867415.1. NCBI lineage: Eukaryota > Viridiplantae > Streptophyta > Magnoliopsida > Fabales > Fabaceae > Vicia > Vicia villosa. Next base: position 179,469,732 of record NC_081183.1, read on the forward strand.
GGTTAAACTATAACTAAATAAAGCCTCATAAATCTTTGAAATTATTAAAATGTGGTTAAATAGGGCCTCGAATTATTTTGTCACGATTGAACTATGACAAACCTACACAGGACCTTCAAAAACTTGAGACGGCTCTGGTCTCAGACTTGAGATGTCCATATGTTGCCTCTGTATGAAAACAAGTTTTTGTGTATTTTGGATTCTTTGATGCATCAAATAGATCAAATATAATCTGTTGTTTACTCTAATTGTTAATGGTCATTCTTGCAGTTTGCATGAAGGGTTTCGTAAAAGGAACCTCCTTGTCTTATTTAGTGTACATGATCACAAAATTCACTGTGAATAACAATTCATCAACTTTAACTATTGCATTCTCAATTATTCCAGTTGGTTTTTTGATTGACGTATCTACTAAGTGAAATATCATCTTTGTCTTTTTTAACTCCACATCCCCAATTATGTCAATCAGTAAAAGTGGCATGCGGTTGATATTTTCTCCTAAAGTGATTTTACAAGCTACATGCTTCCAACTTTAACCAACCATATGACTATATTAGGATCATTGGCTTAAAACTATAAAGTCTTGTGGATGATAGCACTGCAGTTTTCTTTAACTTGAATGGTCTCTTTTTCAATGTATTTTTACTTCTTTGTGAACAACATCAAGAAACCCTTGTTTTCTCCATTCCTTTCTTCTTCAATCTCTTCTTATGAATCTTCTACCTGTATTTCTATTTCAACAACAACTTTGTTAGGAATAACTGTTTCAAAATCAGAAACCACTTCACCGCCTATGATTTCATTACAAATTTAGGATTATTGTTTATATGATAATTATTCATCCCTTCTTGGTATTCATTTGATCTTTGCTAATTATTAAAGTAACCCATCTCTTCATCACTAGGAGTAAAATATCTAGTAGGATGATCACCTACACATAATTTACAATGTCCCAATCTCTTTATGTTTACCATATACTAAGTACAAAAACTACTTTTTAAATCGGTTAAAAATGACTTTTTAAATCAGTTGATGTTCCGATTTAATACTGACCGATTTAGAAAGTTTTACATTTTTCTAAATTGTTGCATAAGATTGGCTAGCTGCTTTGAAAGTTCTTCCATAGTCTGAGTCAATAGTTTATGCTTAATCATTGGTAACTAACTCTAGAACTCCAAAATTTCATTGAATATAACCTCTATTGTTTTATCCCTAATGGTCATCGAGCTTTATTCTGTCTATTGTTACAATAGCATCTTATGCATTCTTTGACACCCAATTCAAAAAATCACAAATTAGACTATTATTATAATATATAATATCTAACTATAAACACACATTTTACAAATTATGATAACAAATTCAGTCGACCATTTCTTAAACCAAGAGTAACTCAAATCAAATGAGAGATGTATAAAATCAAGCTATGGTGTTGTAGAACTATTTCAACTTGCAACGGTTTTTTCATAATCAAGACTATCACATTATCCCTAAAATATAAATTTAAAAATTAGCAATATACCCAAAGTTGTTGTGAAAAACTGGTAGAATAACTCAAAATACTTGTGAATAATTATGTATAGTTCAAACACAATAAAAAAATTTGATGTATAGAGACAAAGCCAATTGAAACCAAAAATAAATAACGTAAAGAAACAAAATAATCTACCAAAAGTAAAAGCAAAACCACAACAAAGAAGAAGATAAAAGAAAAGAGTGCAATAACTTACTTACTCAGTCCTCACTTGTATTTTAAATTTTGTTTAATCATTTAGGTACATTCACAGTGTTTGTATAGAATTAAATAAATCAGATATATATAAATTCTTTAATCGAGTTGGTATGCGATTTAAAAAAAAAAACTTCAAAAAAATTATAAAAACTCTAATATTATAATAACTAATAAAATAAAAGACTTTCATTCATTTTATTCATTGACCATAAATGTGTTAACTCATATATATATATATATATATATATATATATATATATATATATATATATATATATATATATATATATATATATATATATATATATATATATATATATATATATATATATATATAGAGGATGGATATTCTTACTTCAGGAGTAAGTTATTAAGACTTACTCCTCATCATGACCATTGATTCTTTTCAATCTAATGGTTAAAGTTAATAAGTAATTAAATGTGGAGAGAGAAAAATGATACTCATTAATTTTAACCATTAGATTGAGAAGAATCAATGGTGATGATGAGGAGTAAGTCTTGATAACTTACTCCTGGAGTAAGAATATCCCTCCTCATATATATATATATATATATATATATATATATATATATATATATATATATATATATATATATATATATATATATATATATATATATATATATATATATATATATAAGGGTTATATTGACTCCAAGAGTAAGTGTTGAACAATTACTCCAAATCATAGCCATTGATTTTCATTAATCTAACGGTTTTAATTAATCATTTAATCTAATTATTTTTGGAAATATTTTTTTATATAAAACTTTAATTAAAACCGTTGGATTAATGATAATCAATGGTTATAATTTGGAGTAAGTGTTGAACACTTACTCTTGGAGTCAATATAACCCTCCTCATATATATATATATATATATATATATATATATATATATATATATATATATATATATATATATATAGTGTTAGCTGCGGATATTAACTAAAAGGTCCAACAGAAAATCATCAAAATAACAATTAAATTAAATTAAAAGCTTAATTTCTCCTCTATCATCATATGTGTCTATTATGAAAATAGAAATAAAATCACAAATAGAAAGTGAATCCCGTCAAATATCATATTCAATCTATTTCTTACAAAAGTTTTAAAATTACAAATAGAAACTGAATCCCACCAAATATCATAATCAACCAAAAAAATTATATTGACTAATTGATCTGCACATACACGAATAGATAACATTGATTCAATTTCAAAGGAATTTTTTTAAATTTCTCCTATTATATCATACTATTTGATAAGAAATATTATTTCATGCAATTCAACTTAAAAGAATGTGCAAATTTCAATCTTAACTAAAAAAACTCTATATAATATTTCTAAATTATCTTTAAATATGTTACCGTAAGTTAATATTTTAACATTTTCTCATAAAGGTTCATTCGTGTTACACCTATTTTAATTATGATTAGAAATAATTTATATATTAATAAAAAATTATGAAATATTATTTTCAAAGAATTGAAGATTGTACCAACATATTATTCTCCTTATTAATAGATTTTGTGAGCAAATGATTGGTGGTTGTGGATGATACCAACTTAGTTTTTTTTCCTTTTTTTTTTGGATGATACCAACTTAGTTGGAATCACTTCATTTATAATAATGTTTTTGCATACCAATTTCCTTTTAAATTGTCCATTGACCCTAGGGGTGCTCGCGGTGCGGTTTGGGCGGTTTTGACGAAAAAAATCATCCGAACCGCAAGAGAAAAAATAGTGCGGTTTGGTTTGGTTCGGTTGGCTTTTAAAAAAATCCGAACCAAACCAAACCAAACTAATGCGGTTTGGTTCGGTTCGGTTGGTTCGGTTTTTTACAAATATTTTATTGAGCCATACATACACATATAGATTATAACATAATTTTGTATTTATACATTCATACACTATCAAATAACAACAAAACTCGTCATATTTTGACAACAATTTTCCATTTAACATGTAAAAATTAAATTAGACAAAAGTGGAATATTAAACATAAAATAATAGCATAAAACAATATAAAAATTATTATAACGAAACAAAAAAATAGAAGAGACGAAATATTACTGAAAGTGAAAAAGAAAAAAAGTGTTGAGAGATTAGAGAAGAAGATATGCGATAAAAACGAAACTGAAATACAAAACATTTACATAAAAATGAGAAGGTGAAAAAGAAAGAATATAAGAGAGTAGAGATTATAGAAGAAGAGGGAAGATGTATGTGGCAAAGAAGGTGCGATAATGTTATTAGAGATTTTAGAAGATCGGGACTGAAATTATATGTGTAAGGATGAGAAAATTGTTCGTAATCATAATGCTAATGTATAATAAGTTTAAGTTTGGGTTGGATGTGAGTTAGTAAAATTTAGGTTGTAACATAGTGCGGTTTGATTCGGTTTGGTTCGGTTTACAAAATACAAACCGCAAACCGAACCGAACCGTGCAGTTTTGTAAAAACTGACCCAAACTAATCCGAACCAAATGCGGTTTTTTGCGGTTTCGGTTTGGTTTGGTTTGGTTTGCGGTTTTCTATTGGGTTGGTTTGGTTTTGATCACCCCTAATTGACCCGGTGAAGAAAAAGTTAGAGCAGTATCATTATTTTTTTTATAAAAAAAAATAAAAAATTAGAACAATATATTATTAAAAACGGTAGTGTGTGTTTCATATCAAAAGTCAGCGAAATAAATACTTACACCTATTGAAAATACTCTACAGAAAATTTGACAGTTTTTCAAACTAGTTATATGCATTTCTTTGCTTTTCTTTTTTGTCAAATAAAATTATATATAATTTTTTTTAGAATTAATTCAGTGAAATTATGTATATCTAGACTAATTTAACCTATTGTTCAGCAAATTAGAAGTTTTTCTATTAAGCAAATTTGTACTTCAAATTGAAAATTAAAAAAGATAAAATATAACAAATTATAATATTTGGTAACCCAATTTTTTTTCCATGTTAAATTAAGTCGCATCATTTATTTATAGGTTAAATTACTCCCAAGATCCTTTAAGTTATTTAATTGTAACAGTTTGGTCCTTCAAGTTTTTTTTGGTAACAACTTGGTCCTTTTGGGTGATATCTGCCTCCTTTTGCTCTCGTTTTAATCATTTAGAAATGTTGATTGTTGTGTTTTTGGAAGTACTTCATCATTTTTACATCCCTCAAAATAATTGTATCCATAATTAGCACATTTTCTCGGTTAAGAAAAGGATAATGGTGCACACATTTGATAACATAAAGGACCTAGTTGTAGCGAAAATAACATGAAGGATTAAACTGTTACAATTAAATAACTTAAAGGATCTTGAGAGTAATTTAACCTTTATTTATATGGGTTCAAAAAAATTATAAAAACTCTAATATTATAATAACTAATAAAATAAAAGACTTTCATTCATTTTATTCATTGACCATAAATGTGTTAACTCATATATATATATATATATATATATATATATATATATATATATATATATATATATATATATATATATATATATATATATATATAGAGAGAGAGGAGGGATATTCTTACTCCAGGAGTAAGTTATTAAGACTTACTCCTCATCATGACCATTGATTCTTTTCAATCTAATGGTTAAAGTTAATAAGTAATTAAATGTGGAGAGAGAAAAATGATACTCATTAATTTTAACCATTAGATTGAGAAGAATCAATGGTGATGATGAGGAGTAAGTCTTGATAACTTACTCCTGGAGTAAGAATATCCCTCCTCATATATATATATATATATATATATATATATATATATATATATATATATATATATATATATATATATATATATATATATATATATATATATATATATATATATATATATATATATATATATATATATATATATAAGGGTTATATTGACTCCAAGAGTAAGTGTTGAACAATTACTCCAAATCATAGCCATTGATTTTCATTAATCTAACGGTTTTAATTAATCATTTAATCTAATTATTTTTGGAAATATTTTTTTATATAAAACTTTAATTAAAACCGTTGGATTAATGATAATCAATGGTTATAATTTGGAGTAAGTGTTGAACACTTACTCTTGGAGTCAATATAACCCTCCTCATATATATATATATATATATATATATATATATATATATATATATATATATATATATATATATATATATATATATATATATATATATATATATATATATATATATATATATAGTGTTAGCTGCGGATATTAACTAAAAGGTCCAACAGAAAATCATCAAAATAACAATTAAATTAAATTAAAAGCTTAATTTCTCCTCTATCATCATATGTGTCTATTATGAAAATAGAAATAAAATCACAAATAGAAAGTGAATCCCGTCAAATATCATATTCAATCTATTTCTTACAAAAGTTTTAAAATTACAAATAGAAACTGAATCCCACCAAATATCATAATCAACCAAAAAAATTATATTGACTAATTGATCTGCACATACACGAATAGATAACATTGATTCAATTTCAAAGGAATTTTTTTAAATTTCTCCTATTATATCATACTATTTGATAAGAAATATTATTTCATGCAATTCAACTTAAAAGAATGTGCAAATTTCAATCTTAACTAAAAAAACTCTATATAATATTTCTAAATTATCTTTAAATATGTTACCGTAAGTTAATATTTTAACATTTTCTCATAAAGGTTCATTCGTGTTACACCTATTTTAATTATGATTAGAAATAATTTATATATTAATAAAAAATTATGAAATATTATTTTCAAAGAATTGAAGATTGTACCAACATATTATTCTCCTTATTAATAGATTTTGTGAGCAAATGATTGGTGGTTGTGGATGATACCAACTTAGTTTTTTTTCCTTTTTTTTTGGATGATACCAACTTAGTTGGAATCACATCATTTATAATAATGTTTTTGCATACCAATTTCCTTTTAAATTGTCCATTGACCCTAGGGGTGCTCGCGGTGCGGTTTGGGCGGTTTTGACGAAAAAAATCATCCAAACCGCAAGAGAAAAAATAGTGCGGTTTGGTTTGGTTCGGTTGGCTTTTAAAAAAATCCGAACCAAACCAAACCAAACTAATGCGGTTTGGTTCGGTTCGGTTGGTTCGGTTTTTTACAAATATTTTATTGAGCCATACATACACATATAGATTATAACATAATTTTGTATTTATACATTCATACACTATCAAATAACAACAAAACTCGTCATATTTTGACAACAATTTTCCATTTAACATGTAAAAATTAAATTAGACAAAAGTGGAATATTAAACATAAAATAATAGCATAAAACAATATAAAAATTATTATAACGAAACAAAAAAATAGAAGAGACGAAATATTAGTGAAAGTGAAAAAGAAAAAAAGTGTTGAGAGATTAGAGAAGAAGATATGCGATAAAAACGAAACTGAAATACGAAACATTTACATAAAAATGAGAAGGTGAAAAAGAAAGAATATAAGAGAGTAGAGATTATAGAAGAAGAGGGAAGATGTATGTGGCAAAGAAGGTGCGATAATGTTATTAGAGATTTTAGAAGATCGGGACTGAAATTATATGTGTAAGGATGAGAAAATTGTTCGTAATCATAATGCTAATGTATAATAAGTTTAAGTTTGGGTTGGATGTGAGTTAGTAAAATTTAGGTTGTAACATAGTGCGGTTTGATTCGGTTTGGTTCGGTTTACAAAATACAAACCGCAAACCGAACCGAACCGTGCAGTTTTGTAAAAACTGACCCAAACTAATCCGAACCAAATGCGGTTTTTTGCGGTTTCGGTTTGGTTTGGTTTGGTTTGCGGTTTTCTATTGGGTTGGTTTGGTTTTGATCACCCCTAATTGACCCGCTGAAGAAAAAGTTAGAGCAGTATCATTATTTTTTTTATAAAAAAAAATAAAAAATTAGAACAATATATTATTAAAAACGGTAGTGTGTGTTTCATATCAAAAGTCAGCGAAATAAATACTTACACCTATTGAAAATACTCTACAGAAAATTTGACAGTTTTTCAAACTAGTTATATGCATTTCTTTGCTTTTCTTTTTTGTCAAATAAAATTATATATAATTTTTTTTAGAATTAATTCAGTGAAATTATGTATATCTAGACTAATTTAACCTATTGTTCAGCAAATTAGAAGTTTTTCTATTAAGCAAATTTGTACTTCAAATTGAAAATTAAAAAAGATAAAATATAACAAATTATAATATTTGGTAACTCAATTTTTTTTCCATGTTAAATTAAGTCGCATCATTTATTTATAGGTTAAATTACTCCCAAGATCCTTTAAGTTATTTAATTGTAACAGTTTGGTCCTTCAAGTTTTTTTTGGTAACAACTTGGTCCTTTTGGGTGATATCTGCCTCCTTTTGCTCTCGTTTTAATCATTTAGAAATGTTGATTGTTGTGTTTTTGGAAGTACTTCATCATTTTTACATCCCTCAAAATAATTGTATCCATAATTAGCACATTTTCTCGGTTAAGAAAAGGATAATGGTGCACACATTTGATAACATAAAGGACCTAGTTGTAGCGAAAATAACATGAAGGATTAAACTGTTACAATTAAATAACTTAAAGGATCTTGAGAGTAATTTAACCTTTATTTATATGGGCGCGGCTGCTAATAGTATAATAATATATACCATAAAGTTGGTAATGATGTTGTGCAAATTCCAGCTAGAAATGTCACCTAAATATTGTATAACTTTTTTCCCTCCCTTTTATTAATAAAGTTTTTAAGTTTATATAGCAGCTATCAAAATTAATTATTTGTAAAGAAAAAGTTGTTTAAGTTAATCCAGTTAGCTAGCAGAGAACAATCAATAGCTTTATTTAGAAAAGACTATTTCTTAATGTACTCTCACTACAAGAAATACCGTCTCCAGCTATATACATTAGCAACGTGGAATTCACGTGGGTACTTTTTGCCATTTGCAACGTGACAACAACATCGCTACATGTTTTTTAATTTTATATAACTTTATTAACATAAAGTATTGAGGAGTCAGACATTGGGGTGTGTAAAATATGTTGCGACGTGGGATACACGTCACTGTATTAGCTTTAAAAATTAAAATAGAAAAAGTTATAATATTCACGTAGGGGGAAGATTCAAATTTTAAAAAATTTAGTTGTGACGTTACAAACACGTCGCAACTTTTAGAGGGAAAATACAACGTTCCACTGAACTGACATGGTGGCAGCATTGCAGGCAGGAACATTAATTAATGTTACCGTTGACATGTTGCGACGTGTGTCTCACGTGGCAAGGTTGCGACGTGATTCCCACATTGCTGATTAGTTAATTAATACACGCGTTTTGCTTCTTCCCCTTTACCATTTCAAACCATTTCATATTCATTCTTCCTCTGCAACCCCAAATTTCCTCCTCTCCCAAAATCCTTAAACTTTCAATCCCATTTCAATCCCACTACAAGGTATAATCCCAGTATTTTTTATAATTTTGTTTTATATTCATACTGTTTTATGTTGTCAATGGTTTAATTTTTTTTTTGTTTCCATTTAATTTGAAGAAAGAAGAAGGTGAAGGAGGAGAAGAAGGTGAGAAGAAGAAGATGGGGGAGGAGTAGATTGAAGAAGAGGTAAGTTTTTAATAGTTTTGTTAGGTTATTTTTTTAATTAGATTATTTTTTAATTAGGTTATTATAAAACAAAATTATAAATTAAATATTATGTTGTTGTTTAAATTTAATTAGGTTATTAATTTACAGAATATATTTTATGATGTTGTTTTTAAAAATTAATAGAAAAACTATTATATATGTATTTTAGAATGTTAAAATCTGTTTAGAATAATGTATAGAAAAACTATATATATATATATATATATATATATATATATATATATATATATATATATATATATATATATATATATATATATATAATGTTAAATCTGTTTATAAAAATTAATAGAAAAATGTTTAGATTTATTTTTAAAATCTATTTTTTATTTTTTAAATAAAATATATGTATTTTATGATATTATTCTTAAAAACTGAAAATATTAATAAAAAATAATATATGTCAAATAGAAAAAGAATATATGTTATGTTATTGTTATTATATTAAAAATACATTTTTTTAAAATTAAAATATATATTAAAAGTAGAATATATATTATATATGTATATTTAAAATAAAATATAATATAATATGATTATATGTTATATTTCTAAAATTGAAATATATGTTATTGTTATTAAATTGAAAATACATTTTTTTAAATTAAAATATATATTAAAAGTATAATATATATTAGGGTTTAATGGATATGCACTGACAGTGTAAAATAGTTTTACACTGTCATCCAATAGAAAAACACAAATCTGCCATGTCATTAAAAGTATTTTAAAATAAAAGAGGACTTTAATTGGATACATGGTTGTGATTGGTTGACAGTGTAAAACTATTTTACATTGTCAGTGCATCACTCATTTCTCTATATATTATATATGTATATTTAAAATAAAAAATATAGCGACGTGGTAATCACGTGCATCATAAATAATATTTTTCATAATATTAAATATTTAATAGTAGTATTTTTAACATGTGTAGTTAAAAATATAACATGTGTAGTTAAAAATATTTAATAGTAGTATTTTTAATATAACATGTGTAGTTAAAAATATTAGTAGTATTGTTATTAAATAATATTTTTAAGAATAGTAAATATTAACTAGTATACATCTAAGAATAATATGAAGTATTAGTAAATATTTAATAGTAGTATTTTTATTAAATAATATTTCCAATGTGTGTAGTTTAAAATGTGTAGTTAAAAAAATAGTAACTTTATGGTTTTCATATGGTTAACATATGGTTTTCCATTCGCCCATACTGGCCTGCCTTCATCCTTCCAGCAGACTGGAGGATCTGGTTTTTCATATCCCATCCAGATGACTTCATCCTTCCAGCAGACGGGAGGATCCAGCAGTTCACGTCCGACACAGGCTGGACGATCTCCTAGTCCACGTCCGACACAGGCTGGACGATCTCCCCGTCCACGTCCCACACAGGCTGGAGACTCACGCACCCCACATCCCACACATGCACCAGCACGTGAGGTTGATGAGGCAGTTGATGAGATAGATGGAGCTGATCTTCGTGGGATGGATGATCCCGATGAGATTCATGTCGTTGACGGTAGATTTTGGATTTGGCCCGAAGGAAGCAAGTAAATTTCCTATTTAAAAACTTTTATAGTATGTATACATTTTCATTTTTTGTATAAATTTATATCTAACATTTTCATTTTTTTGTTTTAGTTTTGCGCCTAGTCGGACTGCTGCTAGGATTGTTAATTATATAATTCAGCAGATGTATAAATCATCTTTTAAGAGTTATGGTGAGGTCAAAAATAAAGCTGAATGGTTTAAAATGTTTAAGGTATTGTTATTTATTTTTATTTATTTAAGTTGTGCATTTAATTTATTTTTTTAGTAATGGTTATTTAAATAAAATTCTCATTATAATTACTTAACATTTTATTTTAATGTCATACAACATTGCAAGAGAAGTGTGTGTGGGATCCATTGAATGAAAAAATGGTTCAGAAAGTTTACAATACTAGATGCTCTAAAAGAATATCTGATATGCTGCGGCGAGTAAGGGAGAATTATGAGCTTCACGGCATCCGTCCTAGCTGGATAGGCGAGGAGGTTTTTCAGGAGCTTGTTATATATTGGAGGACTCCAGAATTCCGGGATAAATCAGAAACTTTTAAGAAGATGAGGGCATCTGAAAAGGGGGATTGTGTCAATACTGTTGGAAGTATTAGTACCGCGGAGCATGCACGACGATTGGTAAAAATTTTAAAATTTTTAAGTTACATCTTTATTCATAATATATTTTACTTATTATTTTTAATTATATTATTTAGGCTAAGGAGTTGGGGAGAAAATCATTGATGCCTGAGCTGCTTTCGAGGACCCGGACAAGGAGATCGGGAGGTTTTGTCGACGAGCGCACGAGGATGTATCTTGTAATTGAAATTTACGTTGTTTATTTTTTTAAAATTAATAAAAAAATTGTGACGTGAATTTCATGTGGCAATTGATAAATTGCCACGTGAAAATCACGTGGCAAATCATAAGTTGTAGCGTGAAAATCACGTGGCAACTTTTTAATATATTTTAATTTATAGTATGTACATATTTATTTAGTATAATTAAATATGCATGTAAATATTTAACTTAAATTTTTTTATTGAATATGTGTGCAAGATGAATATGATAGACTGCTTGCAATTTTTCTGGAAAATAATCATCAATACATGCCAGCAGAGGGGGAGCCGCTTAACACTGATGTTGATCACTATATTTGGTGTGAGGTTATTAAAGAAAAAGGGCCTAATGGTTGCGTTTTTGGGGCTGGAAATTTGGCGTCCAGCTATAGAGCTGGTGATCGCAATTTGTATCAAAGAGTTCAGAATGGAGAGGGTGGATCGCGTCAACCAAATCTGACACGGGAACAAACTGAATTAATAAGGCAATTGGCAAGACGCGAAAATGAGGGTCAGATGGAGATGATGCGGAAGAAGCAATCTGATATGGAGGAGCAGCATGCGCGGCAGATTGAGGGCATTTTGAAGAAGCAAGCAGAGATGGAGGAGCAGATGAGACGATTTATGCAAGGAGGTGGAAATTACAGTAATGTTCCTCCTCAAGAGCCGGAGGATGACGGAGTGGATGATGATTTTAATCCTGATAATTATTTTTCGAATGATGATGATGCCTCTTAAAAATATTTTGTATTTTATTTGTTTTAAATTTATATTTATGTAACTTATTCTACATTTTAATTCATTAAAATATTAGTTTTAAATTTTTAGTTTTATTTAATTGAATTTATTATATAAAATTTATTATATGAATTTATTTTATAAAATTTTATTATATAAATTTTATAATATAAATTATATTTTACAGATTTTATTATATAAATTTTATTATATATAAATTTTATTATATATATTTTATTATATATAAATTTTATTATATAAATTTTATTATATAATAATACAATTCATCCTGCGTGATTAAATTTTTTAAAAAAATAGCATTCAAAGTAGCGACGTGAGACACACGTCGCTATAAAAGTCAAAAACACACTTCCCCACACCTGCCACACCTGCTTTGCGTGCAGGGAGATTTTTCCCATGTAACTTTATTGCGACGTTGGATTCACGTCGCTACCTTCTGAAGTGGTATCCACGTCGCTACTGAGTTGCCACACGTGCTCCTGCGACGTGGGAGCACACGTCGCTAGTTTTTGGTTGTGACGTGATGTTGCATGTTGTGACGTGGGATCCACGTCGCTGCAGAGCAGTTTTTTGTAGTGTCTTAAAGGTTGTTATGGTATTTGTCAAAATTCCTCAAATATTCCATAAATTCGGATATGTATTTTCGAACTCATAAAATATCAGTTTTTTTATCGCATAGGTTTAGAGATAGATATCCAAAAGAACTAACATGCATATTTCAGAGATACCTATCTGAATTAAAGACCAACTCCCAACCAGAAGCAAGAACCTTAAAAACAAAACAACTTAACAAAGATTTAGTATATATAGTCGAAATTGCATGGATAGAGGAACAAAAATTAAACATTAGATTTAGTTATAAACGGGTAGCTAATGAAGTTACAACATTTTGATAACATCTTCTTCCGATCGTTGAAGCTTCGCGTCGATTTCAATCGGACCTTTAGTAGAGTATCGATGAAAAGTACTCCACATAACCTTCAAATCATCATGCGTCTTCAGTGCAAAGTGGGTGAAATTTATCTTTTCTTCTGTGTCAAGTGAGTGTGAACAATACTCGAGCTTGACTACCTTTCAACTTTTTGGATATTGTAGGAGACAATTCAGTATGATAATCAGCTCGCGAGAGGATTGTCCTTGGTGAACCTAAATTGACGTGGCGACATCTCACCACTGGAGTAGACAAAAGCAAGGTGGGAAGATGTTTGGCTCAAGCATATGTTGACGAGCACTGAAAATTTGATCATTTATAAATTGTTGTTGAACATCTATCGTTTTAATGCAGTCCTTCACCTCATTCGGTTTAGCATCGTCATTCACCTTTTCAGAAATCCTTACAACAGCTTTGAGAATCATGTCAGTGTGCACCATATCTAAAACGGACAAAACAGAAAATCTGTTAAATTATGTTGCTGCAACAGGGCATGTTTTAGATATGCACATCCGAAATATAGTATGTGCGTTTCAGATATGCATATCTGAAGTGACGTTGTTTTTTATCCAAAACTCAACATCAATGCAAGGAAATGAGTGATGATTTGAGAAAATTTTACCTTAAATTGCAACTTTCTATGCTCTATTTGACATGATAAAACACTTGAAACTTGGTTTGGAGATGAAAAGTTGATTGGGAATGATTAAAAATTTTTTATAGGTTGTGGTTATGAGTAAAAAAAGAGAATTAAATAGTGGTAGTGGTGATCATGCATCAAACTGATATAACAATAATGTTTTCAGAAATACATATCCGAAAATACTACTGAATGTTTAAATTCGACGTTCAAATGATAATAAGGGTTGTTTTGGAGATGCATTTATGAAACTCATTGAAAATTAATTTTGGGTGCGTTCAGATATGCATTTCACGGGTTTATTTCAACCCTATAAGGGTGCATTAAGAAATTCTCTTTAGAAAACTACATAATGCAGTCGGCCCATTCAATATTCAGCCTATTTGTTTCAAAAGTAGCAGGCTTATTTATTACAAATTAAAAAAATATATTTAGAAACATTCAAATCACTGAAGGTCAAATCGAGACAGACCTAAATGCCATTTTCTTACATGTACCAATACCTTAGAACAAGTTTAACATTTGAATAACTGATTCTTGGAGAGGCTTAGGTTTATCCACTCATCTAAAAACTTTATATCAGATTGTGGATGGAGCTTAACAAAGAACAAACAAGTGATTTGCAACTCCAACCGCCCTTAACACATAACACAACCTACCCTGCTATCAGAGTGAAAAATAAATCGTCTAAAAAGATTATGCCTAGTCGACAACCTATCCTAAAGCAATTGCCAAGAAAACACTTCCATTTTGAAGGATGTCCATCCCTCCCAAACCCTCACCAAGCCACGAATCCCCCACTCTAATTTACACTCACCGCCAACAAACAAACTCGAAATATGAGAATAAGCAGACTTCATACATAATCCACCAACAAGCTCTAGGTTCAAAACTGACTTGAAATGGTCATTAGATTCTTTTTATTTTATAATAATTTTTCAATTCTTTTTAAAATATATGGTAAAATTTATAATGTAATCGTTTAAGTTATTTAATTACGCTAAATTAATTCTTCATGTTTTTTCTTAAATAAGATTCTTAGCCATCATAATATAAAAAGTTAGTCACGTATGCTAATGTTTGGATTGATGAAACATAACTGAGCGGAGTGGAATAAAATATAAGAGATCCTAAATTAAATCTTTCCAAAAATCACGCAAGAAGAAACCCAAGTTAGAACATCTCAATAACATTTGAGACATATTCCTAAACATGTTACATACAAAAATATGTCAACCAACAATAATAAAAAAAAATATAATCTTTAATATTAAAATGAAATCAAACATCATTGATTTAATAATTTATTAGTCTATCAAAATATAAGTTAAACTGTTTATTTAAATATGTTTATAAAAATAATTTTTTAAGTAGACTAATATATCATACTTGGTTTTCAAAAAGTTTAAATTCAAAACTCGATCCTTAACTCTATTCCTATTTTCGTTTTCTCCTTTCTGAAAACAGTTTGTCAAGATTTGGGTGGCAGTTTGATCTAGTGAGTAATTTAATGGTTTATTGACAATTTTAGCTTTTCTACTATTGATGATAGGTGCATTTGGTACCATGATAAGGATGGAAGGTATTATGGTAAACCAACGTATACTTCTCTTATTCATCCTTTCTTATATATGGAAACTCTCTCTACGCTTATTGCCCGGATGTTAGCTCTTATCTAAAAGAGTCGGGCTCCTTCGTATGTGATTACTTGGAGATAGGATTTCCATGAGTTTTAACCTTTTTAAGTGTTACATGATTACTAACCCGAGTGAGATCTCTTGTGTTTTTAGTCACTGTCTTAGAGAAGTGTTCTCTCACTTTTATGTCACGAGTTTGATTGTGGGTATAGTTTGGTATAGTAATTTTATGTGGTTTGGTTGGGAGATGGACTTGCCTAATAGTTCACATGGTGAGGTTGATTGAGAGTTCTTATATAATTAAGGATAACATGACCTTATTTTGACATTCTATATTGTGGATATAACTATTTTTTATTGCAAATAGTTTCTGGAAAATCCCACTTCCCGCCCCTTCTTAGAATTGATAGAACGCGGCATGCACTTGAATCATCTGTTGTTCTGGAGGGTTTTGTTAGGAAAAAACAAATGCATATAGAAAAAAGATTAACACAATAATAACACATGAATTTAACGTGGAAACTTCAAAATCGGAGAAAAAACTATGACCGTTGTTAAATGACAACCATAGAATAATATTATATGAAAATTATTACAACACATCGACTACCCTCAATCACCCCCAAGACCCCAATACAAATACACCCTTCAAATGAAATATTTAACTACCCTCTCACACTTTAACTCAAGAGTATAAGAGAAAATATAAAAAGTCAAATACAAACTTAAAATGTTTTTGACTAGTGCATTTTGTAATGAAGAACTTGAATCATTTATATAGTCTTAAAATATATCTCCTCCTTTACAAAAAGCGATATAAAACTTCTTCAACATTTATATTTTCAATCAACCTCAACAAGTTTGACATACCTAGTTTATAGGTGTTTTCTTGGTAGGAAGGTATTTAGTGTTCTCTTTAATTTTCTTTTTGGACATTTTTTTTATAATTGTCATGAGTTGCTTTAGGGGTTTTTTTTATTGGACCGAGCTTTTTTAAGCCTTTTTTTTTGTTATCTTTTGTTTATTTTTTATTTGGGAGTTACTTTTCCCACCTTATAGGGTGCTCCTATATCACGGTGAAAAATCACAGTTTTTTATAGAATTCGAAGATGCATATTCGAAAATACTTTTTTTTATACACACTATAACTCAAATTGCTAAGACACTCTTATTTTGTTAAAATTTAGACCAGAGCTGCATATCCGTAAACTTTTCTGTATGAATTCCTTAGCTATTTCAAAAGTTCACCATTTGTTTTTCTGTCTCACAGAAGCAATCAAATTGAAAAAAAAAAAAAAGAGAGAGAGAGAGAATGAAGGTTCCCCCACCTCTCTCTCTTTGAATATGATCTTAAAAGAGTATATGGAGTAAAGAATTCAATATTCGTCGGTTGGACTACCTATATTGCAATTTTAGAAAGTTATAAGTTTTAGGACCAACGATTTTGTTACATTAATGAACAATTACATAATATATAGGGGCAAAATCATCCTAGCAAATAATAGAAATTAACTTACTAACTCAACAAGTCCAAAAATACTGTTGCAGTGAAATATTGGTTGGTTAAAGTTTTCTTCATTGGTTTCCAGTTGTATAAGAATCAAGAAGAACATGATGAATTAAAAAAAGGTTAGGGGTGAAAATATTTTTACGGAAATGCATATCTGAATTTTGGATAGGCCTTTTTGGACAAATTTTTGAATATATTAGGATGTCTAATTTGCAACGTCTTTGTTTAAATATATTGAATGCGTTCGAAAATACATCTCTAAAAATTACAAAGACATTTTTAAATTTTCAGATGTGTGAAACACATTCTATACTCTATAGGTTGAAATGAACATTTTTCTTTTTATTTGTTATTTTTTCTCAACCTAATATATTTCTTTTTTATTCTACATATATTATTTACTTTGTCACTTTAAAAATACTTGCACCATTAATAATGAAGTCACACTTTACAAAATCTAACTCAAACCACTTATTCTCAATCCTAATTGTTATTGTACTACTTTTTTATAGCTCTCTTATAAAACAAAAGGTTCGAGACAAACAAGAAAGCATTTGGAATCTTCTAGAGAATATAATACCAAACACATGTCATAAGAGACATGGAAATGATACCTGGAACCAATCAAACATCAGATTACATGCGAGTTAGATTCATAGGCACTTTGTCTTTTTCATAAAAACATATAATTCTTGATGTATTATGCTGGCAACAATGAAAGTATATTTAATTAAGGAAGTGTCTTCAATTAGGACTTGATATTATTTTAAAAGATTTGTTATGATAAAAAGTTTTTTTTTTTTTTTTCATATTGAATTGAATATTTCGTTTAATTAGAAAATATATATAGTGCTTTTTAAAGAGTTTTTAGCTTAAAAAACCATTTCTCCACAATATGATATTTTAAGGACTCGTTTTTTATTTCTTTTATGTTTTTATATTTCTCTTTGTTAATTTTCCCATTTTTTCAAAGATTCATTTTGCTTATATGTTTTTATATATATCATTATGTATGTTCTTTTAAAATAAATTATAGTTATTAATAATAATTATTCTGAGTCGTCTGCAAGGCACAAAGGATGGAGTCTCATTTACGATGTAAGAAGTTGTCACATAAGAGATTGGTAAACCCTTTTTTCTCATGGCGCGAAATATTCTTCCTGAAAATATCATGTCAATCTTCCAAATCAATTCAACGGCTAATTGCATTTCACGTTGTTCCACATATGTCCAATTACCAATCATTTTCATTAGATAAAGAGGAAAGTCTGCCACTTCATAGGTATTCAAGTTATCTCTCATTCAAAGTTTACTTTTCACTCTCTTACTGATTTGACCGCTGAAGTGCTAACCTTGCAGGTCATCCCCCTCTCAACTGCATTGGAAGCTCTGAATCATCTTGACAAACCGCAAGTTCGTCCTCTCTGACAGAATCTAGTTTCTTAGAGGAACATTATGCTAATATCCCAAATCAATTCAATGTTTGATCGTATTTCACGTCGTTCCACACACGTATAATTACTAACCATTTCCCCTGTATAAAGAAAAAAGTGTGCCACCTTTCTTACCTCACTTTCTCATTTAAACTTCACTTTTCACTCTTTTACTGACTCGAGTGTTGGAGTGTTAATCTTGTAGAATACCCCTCTCTCTATCGTATCAGAAGCTCTGAACCAATATGATAGACTTGGATCCAATGTTGTAACCCTCACATAAATTGGTGAGCTCTGATGCTTTTGTCACACTAAAAACTTCTACTAACAATAAGAATAGAAAAAGCGACGGAGGCTCTTCTTATTGTAATCCCATTTTTAATGTTTTGTCTTGTTCCACTTGTTATTCTTGTTTATTGCGGATTATTGTAATCCCATAAACCCAATTCATATATTCTTGTTCCACTTGTTAAAGTTTCTTCTCAAATTCAACCTGAAAAAAGTAAAACCTTTTTTTATGGCATTCACCATTTCATTCGCGATTAAAAATACCATTCACAATTTGTCCCCCTTAGCAAAAGTCGTTAAATTCCTGAAATTACCTTTACCATGATGCTTTTTAATGTATTTACGAAAATGGTTTCTAAACCATTATACGTGCACTCAACAAGAGAGATCGACCATAAATCGTTCAAACTTATATGGTTTTCCTTTTTTTGGAATTAAGGCCATGCAAGTAAGGTTTGACCATTTCAACAATTTAAAACTCACCTAAAGTTTCATGCATAAACTTCAAAAAAATTGATTTTCACCACATCCCAAACCCTTATATGAATTCAACTTTAAAACGATCACAGTGCTACATCGTGTTCTTAACCTCCACTTCTTCTCAAAATATATGATAAATTGATTAGCATCCCAAATATTGATTTTCTAAAAGATCATATTTGTCAAGCCCCCTCCCCATATGATGATATGAAGTTAGATTCAAAATGCTTAAACAAAGCATTCCTTATGCTCTTAACCCCTTATGATGCTTAATTGTATCCGGCCCTCATTGGGACAAAATGCCCTTGGTGCTCCGAACCAAATTCTTTTCACCCCTTTTTCCATTAACATTAATTTTTAAATAGTGTTTATTCTCATTCATTATCATAATCCAATTTTAAATCCAAAGTCTATGTTATGAATTTATTAAAATATAAAAAAAATTAAAACAATCTTAAAAGTCAATACATTCTACACAATATTTTAAAACTCTGATCAATACTTTTTTTCAAAATTTCAATCAAATATACAATTGTCAAAATAGTATATGAAACTAATGAAACGAAATATAATAATATAAGGCTACCTAGAATTCCACACATCCCTAAACCAAGTCTATATATTTTATTTCAATGATTTGGTTTATGAATGCAGAAAACATTTACTCAAATTATACTAAAAAATTGTTGAGAAGTCCTCGCTTTATCTCTTTTATGAATAAATTTTAAGTTTTAAATTTATTGAAAAATAATATATTTGGACTATAGATGTATTAATTATCTAATAAATTATAAAAAATTTAAATTTACTTATAAATAAAAATAAGAATAAAGGAAGTAGTAGTTTAACAATATTTGTAAAGATTTTTAAAAAATTATTAAATAAATATTTCTTATCATATTTTCAATATAGTGGACATGTAAGAAAATGTTACTTCATCTGATCCTATTATAAAAAAAAATTAAAAATTTATTTAAAATTAATGTATTTAGTAATATATTATCAATTAACTACGTTAATTATTCAATCACCTTAAAAATTAAATTCTTTCTTATAAAGAGACCAAAAAATTATTTATGGTAATTTTTTAGTGGCGTGTGCCTACTCAGTCTAAACAAAACTCAGTCCCTTATCTGATTTCAATCTTGTGAAGAATACTTCATCATTTTCTCGTATTTGAAATAGTTGAACTCTTTATGAGATTATGATATTTTGATGGCAACTCTTGCTCGATAAGTTCCCCGCTAGGAGAATTTGTTCAAGTGTAAGGATATTGTTGGACTGAATATTCTTTCCAACATTTTGTGTGGGGGGCGTCTTGAGTTTGTCTCTCATTTGTTTACTAAATGTAGCTTAGCTTCTATTGTGTTGTAAAGAACCGATAAGTGGTTTGGTTTTTCATGTAGTCGTTCTTGGGGAGCATAAGAATCTTTTTGGGTTTGTCATATCTTTAAGTTTTAAGGTTAAAAGTGTAACACCCGAGGCCGAAGAAGGCAAGGGGTGGTTACACTGCATGTAACACTCGAGACCGAATATGGTAAGGAGTGGTCGCCACATCAGAATGAGAGGAATCTTGAGGCCGTGCAGGTATGGGACTGCATGATTGAAGGAAAACTTGTAAGGATTGATGGGTACTACCTATACCAATGTTGAAAGTATATTGGAGTACTTTTAGTTTATCGTTTCCACAGGGATTGGTGCGATATCGCCGCCGTTCTATAGTTTATGTTGTCTAGAGTTAAAGTTACTTTGGGTTTGGTTTGGTAAAAGATCATTCACAAGTTTAGTAGCAAAGATTAAAATAAGGAAAGTTCTAAGTTTTAAAGAAAAGTATCAAGACTTGATTTCATCGACCTAAAATTGTATGCCTTCCTAAGAACATGCGTATGAATTCGTTATCAATCAATACTTCACGTATTGTTTGTCTATACCGTTCATTTCCGCAACGTTATAGCAAGATTTACTTTATTGTTCGACCAACGATTTCTCAACCGATTGAACAATACAAATAACATTTATAAACCGATACAAAGCGATTATCAACCATTAATTCTATGTCTAGACTTAATGTTTGATAGATGATAGAGTTAGGTCAAGATTGAAATATTGTATTTCACAAACATTTAAACCATAGAAAGTTAAGATAAAGCAAACTAGATCATCTATATTGATTAACAACTTGTTCATACACAATATTCATAAGAAAAACATACAAAAAGTAAGTAAGATTACATCAAAGCCTTGACACCAAAAGTGTTTAGCTATCCATTGACATGGTAGCTTGCACAAGAAGTAAGGAAGGAAGAGTAGCAAGCATCAACGGTGATTTCTCGACGATCAATGCTTCGATTCTTCGATTCTATGTTGAAATACTGAATTTAGGGTTCCTTGGCTCTCAAAATGTTGTAACCTTTCACAAAAACAGAACTGACCCTTAAATACAAAAATCAGAATCTGTGCAGCGCGCGTCGCGCGCTCTAGCTCGCGTCGCGAGCCCTTCATTAATGATCAAACCGCCCTAAAGCTCCCATCGCGCGCTCCTCTGCTCGCGACACGTGGAAGTCACTGGATTTTGAACTTTATTTTCTCTTACAGCGCGCGGCGCATGCTCCAGCTCGCGACGCGCCCTTGAGCAAGATTTTGAAACTTTGTCTTTGCAATTGGTTCATCAATCCAAGCCTCAAATTCCATCCAAAAAAGAAAACCTGCACAAAAATCACTAGAAAATAGATTAACAGAAAACTAAAGCTTAATAAACTAAACTACTATTATTTACTTCAAAAAAAACGGGGATCCAATGAATATGCAATAAAAATAATCGAAAGGTACCAAATATAAGAGCAAATATTAACACAATTTGACACCTAACAACCAACAAGATGCATCTTCTTTTCGGTAGCTCGTTCTATAAGAACTCCATAGTTAAACGTGTTTGACTTGGAGCAATTCTGGGATAGGTGACCTTTTGGGAAGTTTTCCGAAAAGCGTGTGAATGAGGACAAATCATATTGAAAAGACCCGTGTTAGTTTGTGGGTCAGTCGATCATCCCGAAAGCAATCTGGAGCATTACAAAAAGTATAGGAGGTTTTGTTATGATTTGATATGCTAACGTGGTGTGGACATTTGGTCAGCATGTAATGATAAATTACTTTCTCGTTCTTCAACAAATGTGAAAGTGTTTGAAGAGAAGAATTTTTTTCATTGACGTCTTCACTGACTCAAACTCCTTCTCCAATTGACTTCAGAACTCTATCATGTGTCTAGACTGATAGCAAATCAAAATTTTAGATCTGCTCCAAGAAGTGTTTATTGGTTTTGATTTTGTTAGAGGTTTTACTGTTCTTTTATTGATGAGATTGGTTATCTAAACTCTAGCCGATTTTCATGTTGAGTGGTGCTTCGATAAATGAGTGCTTTATTTTAGAGTTTTTAATTACAGTTTTAATGTTCGTTGTATTTTTTTCTCCTTTTTATCTTTCAACTTATTGTCTTCTTTTATCTCTGCACCTCTTGTACCTTTTGTTTTTCTTCTCCTAATTGTATGGTTTATTCTTAACTCTTACTTTTTTATATATATTTTTTTTTTGCTTTTCAAAAAAAAGTACTTTAACAAGCCATTCATTCAAAAATATGTGAAAAATGTTGTCCTCAAATGTATTAAAAATCTGAAAATATATATAACTTGCCATCAAACGACACCTCATTTTTAAAACTTGTAAAAAATAGTTTTTAAAAAAGTTATTTAGATTATAGAAACATTTCTCTTTTAAATGCCCATTGTGTAATATAATATTTTACTAAATGTTTAATATATACTACTTCTGTCTTTATAAGTCCGTTTCAAAAAAGATTGCCTAAATTCACAAAACCCTTTCAACTTTTTTTCTATTATAGTGCTAAATAGTATTAAAAATTCTTCTGGTAAATGAGAAATCAAAGTTGGACATTCATATACAAACGACATTTTAGATACCTCATATTAAAAAATGATAATAGATTTTTTAAATATTTTTTTATTAAAAATAGTTTTAAGACGTGCTAGATATTAAATATAAATACTTCTAATTCTAACTATAATTTTGAATTGTCTTGTTGTGGCATTCTATACTATACTCAACTTCTTTTGTACTATATAATTTTTTTAATGTACACAAAATTATAAACTTAAAATATATGTTTGATTCTTTAATTAGGAGGGTACAATATTTAATTAGAGAACCCCCTAACAAGATTCAAACATATAACTAACTTATAATTAATCACATTCCACCTTCCCAAAATTAAAAATTAATTTGGTTATCATTACGAGATGATCATTGATTAACTGCTCCCAAATAGTGCAATGGAGTGCGGATCATGTTAAGAGCACCCCAATCATGTTCAAATCATTGCTTAATAATATTATTAGTTCAAGTCAATGGTTGTTAAATTATTTTATTTTAAGCACTACCAAAGAAAAAGGTTCCGAGTTCCATTTTTATATAGATATTCCTTTACAGGATTTATTCTAGCACTCATTGATTTCTCTCAGCCAATTTATGTTCATATGTATTTTATTAGTCAAATTGCGTACACAGTACAGTAAGGACAATGCAGAAAATTAACAAATTTTATATATATATATATATATATATATATATATATATATATATATATATATATATATATATATATATATATATATATATATATATATATATATATATATATATATATATATATATATAAATAAGGGTATTAAGAGGCGTTAATGAGATCTCTAGTAGCCCATTTATTGTATCAACCGCTTCTTTATTGAATATGTCGCCCCTTTATTTGATGCATCGTCATTCTCTAGGTTAAGTCGCCTAAGTGTGGAATTAAGTGTTGTATTCTCCCTCTGCAACGGTACAGAAAAAATCGTGAGAGAGGTGGACCACGTTCCCCTAAATATTAGGAGGAAAATTGTTCCCTCACTGAACTTATCTCCAAGGAGGCTTAAGATACAGGCCTGGTATGATTATAAATACCCCATCATTATGGGTGAAGAGCTTAACTACAACATAGAAAATACATACAATGACTTCTCACCTCACATGAGATTACTCAATACCACAACAATCCTAGAACCTCAAGTAGCCCTTATTCACTTGGGATTGTTATTGATATGGTACTTTTAGCAATTACATTTGTCGTCCACCGTAAGGCCCCGGTAAAACTAACTTAGACCACCATCATAGCATTCAATCGGATTATTGTCTTCGTGTCCATCCTTCATCATGGTGAAAAGAAAACAACAGCTCTGGCCAGCGAGGAATCAGATGGCGAAGGAAGTGTCATAGCAGAGAAGTGTGCTGCTATGAATAACCTTCGTCAGAAGAACCAAACCTTAGAGGATGACGTTCTCCATATCCAACAGCGTCAGCAAGAAATAGACATGATGGATAACCTATAAGTATTAGATCATCAACCTCTATTAGATGAGATGTGGGAGATGCCTGTCCACGAGAACTTCAAGCACCATCGTTGGCTACGTTCGATGGATGCACCAATCCACATGAACAAGTGGCTTCTATCAACACTCAAATGACCATCATTTGGTGCCTAACTCCTTGAAGTGCAAGCTCTTGTGTCTGGAACCTTTAGAGACGCGGCTCTGATATTCCATATGGGTCTCCCCAGGCTCCGCGTCACTAGCTGTAAAGATCTGGTGAAGAAGTTAGTCCATTAAATCCCCACAAGCAAACATTGGATGATGACTACCACAAGTTTATTAAACATTCTCCAGGGTCCCTTAGAGTCACTGAGGGAATATCTCGCTCGCTTCAAGGAAGCAACAATCAAGGTAGTCCATTCAATCCAAGAAATATTCGTAAGAGCATTTCAGAACAGGATTAAGGCAGGACACTTCAACGAATTGCTCGCCCAAAGACCAGTGGCGTCTTTGGATGAAGTAGTAACCCGAGAAGAATGTTACATCAAGGAGAGGAAAGCATTCCCAACATAGATAGCTCACAAAGGAGCCAATACACGTAGCCCATGAAAGGCAAGACGGTGTTCAAGCAAAGCGTAAAATCCACCAAGAGCTTCACTTCTCTGAATACCCGTCAAAAGTATATATGGAAATAGGTTCTACATATGCACAATATCCCCTAATCACTAGCTCCCAATATGGACTTCACGGGCCCTAATCCTCACAGTTGGTGCAAGTTCCATAAGGTTAAGGGACATCAAGCGAAGAGTGCTTCCAGCTCAAAAAAGAGGTAGAACATATCATCCAGGAAGGTCACTTGAAGAAATATTTCAAAGGTAGCTCCTTTATGGAACCAAGAAGGAAATGAGCCATCTAAAAAAGGTGAGAACATATCTGTTTGCCATACCTTAACACCATCACGTGAGGATTCACTAAAGGCGGAGAAACCAGTCCCGCCTGTAAGTAATATGATTGGTAGAACCCGGTCATTGGTGGATCACGCATTGACTCCGAGGTAGGCGGGTCAGAAACACTAGAGGCTAAGATTACCTTTTCCAAGAGGGATGCCACCAGCATTCCCCACACAAAGGTTACCCCATGGTTATCACTATTCAATGCGACAATTGGGAAATTAAAAGAGTCATAATTGATCAAGAGAGTTCTGCGACTACACTACTAGGATGCATTTGAGAAAATCCGCCTAAATTTGGAGGACCTAAAATCTTTCCAGGAATCGTTCATGGATTTTTCAGGAGAGCTTATACAGGTGAATGACTACATAACTTTGAAAATCACCTTTGGGGTAGAAGAAAATGCCAGACAAGTCAAGGAAAAATATCTAGTCATTGATGCGCTCTCATCATATAACATGATCATAGGGTGGCCTACCTTTAACCAGCTAGGGGTCATCTTATCCACCTTATATCTATGCATAAAGTACTTGCTCCTAGAGTGGCGAGTCGGTGTTATCTAGAGGAACCAAGAGATTGTCAAAAATTGCTACGTGGAAAACTTGAAATTAAATAGGTCCAGAATAATAGGCGTAAACACCGTGGGTATAAAGGCATGGGTAAGGCCATCAAAGAAAGCTTTCACTAAATAAATCCCAACCAATCTAGTCGAGGAGATTGTGAAGGTTGCAGAAGAATATCTTTTATCACGAGATGAATGCTAGGGTAATGGGCCTCATTTAATTTAGTTTGTTTGATGTGCATTTAGTTTAGGCGAGTTATATTATCACTCGTGTTTGTAAGGATAATGATGTTTTTCGTGGGGGCACTCTTTTCCCATGATGTTAAAGTAGCGCATGATTTTTAATGAGGCCCTCACTTTATTTAGATAAGTTTGGGATTATTGCTAGTTTACAAGCATGATATCAATGAGCAAAGGAATATGGTCAATATCGCCTTTAAGGCTATTAAACATGTTGGATCCGTATGTGGGAATCCTTGCCATTTTTTAAGACAAAAAACAATGACAACCAAAATTAATGGTCTTCAACAAAAATAATTCTCTACGTAATGAAAGAAGAGTTTTACTTGGAAGAAGAAGATAAAAGACAAGAAATACAATAACTTGTGTACCTAGTATGATCAAACGACCTACTCTGAGGAAGAGAGTGACTCTCTTATTTGCTATACTTTCAAGAGTTGTTACAAAAGATTACAAATGCGTTACAATTAAATAGTCACCCAAGTTTTCAAGAATAAACTCTATTTTTTACCCAAATGTTTATCAATCTCACCAACTCTATCTATATATGAACCACACAAGTCCGGGTGTTTATAAATGTTTATCAATCCCTCATAGATATCTCAAAGGTTTTTCCAAATTTCAAGAACTCACTCTTCGAAATTCACCATTTCTTCTCTAAGATTACCACTAAGATTCTCAAACCTTTATCGTTGTCTTTAGCTATAAAGTTCTAAAGGTTGTGAAGACAACAATAATAGACAAATTCACTAACCAAAAACAATGAAGCCTAGTATATGTGAACTGAGAAATCAAACCTTAGCTTTAACTGTCCAAACTGTCTGCTAGACTAAGACTCAGTGTCGCGTTATTGCCATTGGCTCTGCCTCTAAACTGATTTATGATTTCTGCAATATCAAATTATGTTTCCTTTCTCTTTAATCACTTAAGATTTTAAGACATACTTCAATAATTCATAACATTCTCATATGATTTCAAATTTCAAATTTTTGTGAAACAATTCTAAGTTGTATAGATTTATGTTTGTTGTTGTTCTCTTTTATACATTTATGTGTCTTGTTGTTCTCTTATTTGATTGTACATTTATCTAAATATTGTGTAATTTATCTTTTCTATTGTTTTCAATCATGTAATATATTTCTGAACATCAAAAGATAAAGTTGGACTAATTGAACCTAGGAACTCAAAGACTAGAAACCGATTCAACTTAGACCATGCCATGGTCACATGGTTCTCTTGGAAGTACTAAAAAAATGTGACTTTGTTAAAGAAGAGTAGAAAACCATTCGATCAGTTAAAATAAGAAATCTAAGGCAATAAAATAAAACAAGCTAGGTTTGAATGGTACAATTGCACTGTACGATTTCTAGACTGTTAGGGCAGTTTGCATTGGAAACCATAGTCCATACACATGCCACACAACCTATTTCACTCACTTTAATAATTATTTATTTACTTAGGATCTTAGTCCTAATCACAACTTATTAAAATAAACCAACCCCATATGGACTTAACCTACAAAACAAGGGAGGGTAATGTTCAGAGTTTCATTAATCATTCACATGCCATGTTCAGATTAGAATAACAATTAAACACTAGTGATAGTGATGACAAGTACATATTTATTCTATATCATAAACTAATATTAAGTAATTAAAAAAATACTTCATCTTTATTTAGAAAAAGAATATTTTACATTGCTTATAAAATGTGATAAAATTTATTTTATTTTCTCAAAATAATCAATTGTAAATTTTCACAAAGAGGACAAACCAGGGATTTTTTTTAAGTCAAAACCAGGGACTTTCTCATTGGAAAATATGACAATTTACACATTTTCTTAGCCAACAGATTTAGCATAATTCTATTTGGGAAATGTAGTTTTTTCTGTTAGACTTGGTAAATGCAATTGAAAACAACTACTTTTCTCGTCTCTATCTCTTCTTTTTTTTTGGTTGCCTTCACGGGAGCCATAATATAATTGAGATATTTTTAGACAACACTAATAGAATTATATCTTTTAATTAAAATTTTAATATTTATTTATTTATTATATTACGAGAAAATCTATTTAATTATAATTAATTGATATTAGTAATGCTTTTTATCTCTAATTATAAAATTATTTAGAGAAAACATTTAAATACTATTATTTTAAATTATATTATACATATTATTTTTTATTAATATTACTCTCATGCGTTTATTTTTAATTAATTTTTTGTAATACTAATACAACCAATAAACTTCGGACTTTAAAATTTTATTTATCTTTTTGATAAAATATTTTTAAAATATTTAAAATAATTAATATGTATCAAACTTTGAAAATAACAATTGAAAAGAATCAATTTTTCTCTAAATGCGATAAATAAATAAAAATTAGGAAATATTACTTTATTTAAAAGATAAATAGATTATTTATATTTTTCTAAATATGTTGAAAATTTAAAAAAAAAATGGAGGAATAAAATTTGTTCTTATAATGCACCTTTCACTTTGAGTAATTTTTCCAAGGCTTGAAATTTACTCTAGACTTCTTGAAATTATTTATTTTATACTTCCTCGTCTCATAATAGATAATTAATTTGTAAAAATGAATTTTCAAAATTAATTATTTGTTTTTAATTTTCAATAAATATATTATTAAATAGTATTAGTTTCAATTGTATGATATAATTAATATTATTTTATCACTTTTTAGGCATACTATTATCACTTATAAATTAATATTTCTACTTTACAATTATAGTGAATATATTAATATTAGATCGAAACAATTTTGTTGACATAAATTAGTATTTTCCAAGATATTGTAAAACTTAATCTCTCAACTTTCGTGAGATCCAAATAGAAGATAATCTCCTTTATGTTATTATTATTATTTTATCTTATTATTGTTTTTTATAACATTATTTATTATTTATTTTATCTATTATTTATTGAATTTAATTGAAATATACTGACGGTGTAAAGAAATTTTACACTGTCAGTGAATCACAACCATTAACTTATTGGAAGTGTTTGATTTTTATTTTAATTTTTTTAAAAGTAATATAATTAAGTGATTGTGATGGATTGATGGTGTAAAAAAATTTATACCGACAGTTTATATCAATTAATCTCTTTTTTATTTATATTAAATATGTATAATAAGTGTAAAATTACATTAAACTTTAAGAAAAGACGATTAAATAAAAATATTTGTTTTTATAAATCCGACAATTAGTAAAGAAGAGAGAGAGTATCTTTAAAGAAGCTTTAGAACAAGCTAGATCCTCTTGACCCGTTTAGAACGTGTTTATATCTCCAAGGAAAAATAATTTACTTATTTCTGTGCAAAAATTGAAAATGAAAATACACATGGACAATTACACACCCCAATTATTCTTTCTACGAGTTTTGCAAGGATCCCTTGCATTTTTATCGTAGTCGTAATTGGTTTGTAATTTTTTTTTTGTCGGGTAATCTCCATTTTCTTCGTGTAATCAGGTTGGAGAACCCTTAATTCTCCGTTTATTAATATATCTTGCTTAAAAAAAATATGGACACTTGACCTTCATTTTCAAGTTCCAAATGATTCCATTCGGTTAAATGCTTTTTCATTAGTTTGTTACTTTTGTGTCCTTTTATAAGTTTATAGTTGAGTCATTTTAAAGTAAGAGCTTCCACATCATGTATATTACTACTCCTCTCTCCATCTAAAATTAAATTTTAGGTTGAGTTTGATTAGCAAAATAAAATGATAAGTATGGAGAGAATAGTATATGATAGTACAAAATAGTATAAGATAATTATTTTTTTTTACAATATTGTGTATGATAATTGAGGCACTGTACAATTTTTTTCTATGTTTGGATAAAATAAAAATAATGGAGCGGAGCAGGATGAAATAAAGTGGAATGGAGCAAAATAGAATAAATACGTCATTTCATTGTTTGGGTACTTTATGACGGAATAAAGTAATTTTTTTATTCCGCTCAAATCGAAAGATACAAAAAATGGTGGAAAGTGATGGAATACATTCCATCTAATACCGCTCCATTTCATCGGTTTTTAATCAATCCAAACGATGGAACATCAACTTATTCATTACATTCCGCTCTATTCCATCACATTCCATCAATCCAAACATACCCTTAATCTATTTTATTTTATTTGATAAGTTTATATGTTAAATACAATAATATAATTTTTTTATATAATAATAATTATTAATATATGAGATATGATATTTTGATTATTTTTAATTATTTGTGTTTGGGATAAAAAGTTGTCTCATACTTTAGTGAAAGACAAAATTTTATGTTTTTTTTCCAGTTCCTAACACACATTTTGTTCAGTCCTTTAATTAATTTATACATATAAAAAAAATTCATGTCTAATCCCTTATTTGTCAGCAAATCAAACAGAGTATTAACTTGTGCACAAAATTTCTATAAACAAATTGCAAATCAATGCAAAAACTTAAATCTAATGAGAATAATAGACCATAATATTGTTAAATAAAAAATTTCTTTTTAATGAAGGTTGATTTAATGGATAAGAATTAGTAATTCATAAAAAAAAAAAAAAAAAAAATTGGATTTGACTCTAGATATCACTTTGAGAACCTCTTAAATTTTGTTTAAGTAATAGATCTTTTGTGTCTAGTGAGAGCCAAACTTACCTAAATTGTATATAATAGTAATAAATAATAATACTTCTTCTTTACCCTTTCACTAAAAAATATTATATTTGATTTTTGTATGAAATTGTTTATAAAATAAATTGTACTAATTGATTTCAATGGAAAATAGATTTTATTTATTAACAATTTTTTATTAATCATAATTCATGGAATATTTAAATAAGTTAAAAATATAATAAATAAATGTATATTAATATTTTAATAATCTAAACTAACATTTTTTTACCACCAATATTCGATAAACTGTACCGTCTAATCTAGTTCGGAGTTCAGTTCTGACATAAAATCCCTACTAAATTCAAGATCAATAGTAACTAACATTGATTATTAAAGTAACATTTAGTTAGAGAGGACAAATAGCATTACAAATATAAAAAAACACATGTAATTATAATGAGAGAGAACAAAAGATTAACAATGAAAGTCCAAATGGATTCTCTATCATTCTCTCATACAATTTTTTTTTTGGGAGAAGAAGAAAAAGAAAAAAAAAAAAGATAAATAAGAAGGATAAAAAATTTGCAACATGAAATAATATTAATGAAACTATCTACACAATGGACTTTGAGGATGATGAGAACAAGCAAGTTGATTTTCCAAAGAACAATAACCCATCATTTCTTCAATGCTAATTGATCTACATTCTTGAACCATCTTCAAAACACTCTCAAAAACCGAAACTTCACAAGGAAATCTCAAAACACCAATTTGTTGAAACCCAAATTCTTCCTCAGCTTCTCTCAAAAGTATCATGAAACATTGATGACTCAAATATTCAGTTGGTATGATAAACCTCTTGAGCTCTTCTCCAACACAAACCGCTAAATAGCCTTTTGGAACAGAACCATTGTTTGAGGATGTTATTGTTGTTGTTACTTCGCGTTCTGATAAGGAAAGTGTTCTTTTCAAAAACTTCATGCTTTTGCTTCTAGTGAGGCTGTGGTTTAAGGTTGTTGTTGTGGTTGTGGTTGTGGTTTTGGATGAGTTTGCTATTCTTCTCCATTTCTTAAGGATCTGTTGAAGTCTAACAATTTCTCTTATTTTGTTAGATTTCTTTTGATCCATGATGAGGATGGTGTCGGTTAAATATGTAGATAGATAGATAGATTCTCTTTGTTTGTTTTTGTGATGAACTTGGTTTGAAGAGGTTGTATGTTTCCAATTTATAGAAGGATTGTGACTTTGGAAGTTTGCATTTCTCAATAATATAATGAAAAATTATTTTTTTTACTATATGGTGAATATTGTTATAATAATAAGGGATTGAATTTTTCTGTGTCACATGCATATGCGAAAACCAAAGAAGTTTTTCCACGTTAGGTTGAGTTAAAGGGCCATGTTTACGGTGGAAGGTACACCTTAAAAAATGTTGATAGAAATGCAACTTGTGGAAAAACTATGGAATATGTATGTAATTGTAATTTATGAAGTTATAGTTAGGATCCCAACCTTTTTTTCACATGCCTCCCCATTTGAAGCAATTGTTTTCGAGGTTGACCATGACACAAATGTGGATATAATTTTCAGTAAAGATTTAATGTGTGGCTTGCCATGTTGTGAAGGATTTTGTTCATATAATACAAAACTCATATTGATAATAATTTTGATTTTGAAATATTTTTTAAGCAAAAATAATATTATAAATAAAGATGTGTATGAATAATACAAAATAAGGGGATAACTTCTCTACCCATCACAAAAAGTTGGGTAGTGTACCTCCAACCAATCACATCATTTCATCTCTTTTAACACATTTAATTATTTATTAAAATACTATAAATGTTTGTTGTTTTCAAAGCATTTTACAAAGGATGTAACCTTACCCAACTTTTTAAGTTGGGTAGATAAGAATTCACCACAAAATAATAGGAGAGGAGAACTAAAACTCGTAAACAAAAAATTTAAGTAAAAAGTTATACTCTCTATTTAAATTAAATCCAAAATTACCATTTCCTTTTGGTGGCATTACCAAATGTATGACAAAAATTAGGGTGTCAAATCAGCATGTTTGTTCCGTTTGGGTCTACCCTTCAAAAGTCCGCAAAAAATAGGGCGGGGCGAGACGGTCATAATTGAGAGTGTGGACCTAAAACCTTGGTCCTCCCTACAAAAAAGTGAAGGCGGGGTGAGTTAAGCCCGCGAGCACTGCACTTTTCGAAGGTCTGGTAAGCCTGTTAGCCTATATAAAAGTCTATTTGTTTTAGACACATGTAAATAAGTAATTAAAATAATATTTAAATAGACTAACTAACTAACTAAAAGATAAAGAGACTAAAAATTTGTTTGCATTGACTTATTTTAACTTACCTATTAACATAAATTTTTGGAGACTATTTGTTTAAGAGAACTTATGAAAACAATGTCCTTCAGGTGTTTTCATCTTATTTTCACATGTTCTTCAAGATAACCAAGTTTTATTTATGTATTTTAATTCAAAGTACAAAACATAACATAATGATAATAAAAAAAATATTCATATTTATTTAAATAGGCCGGTCTGATAGGTCTAAATGATTTTTTTTGGGCCTAGCCTTTTTAACTAAATAGGCTTATGAAAAAGGCTAGGTCTTTTATACTTTAAAAAAATGGGTGGCCTGACCTGAGCCTGTAGGCCCCTGTTATCGGTCTGGCCTATTTCCACCCCTACTCATATCGAAAATTTGTCTTTGTTGTGTATAAGTGTGAGTTGAAAGTCCCACATTGCTTAGAAAAGTGAGGTTGATTACTTTATAAGTGAGAGAATCCATACACCTATCACCTTAAGGTTTTTGGTGAATATGTGGTTTCTCTTTCAGCTGTGTGTTGCTCTTGATCCAATGTGGATGCTCCCCATGATGACCTAATAGTGGTGTTGTGTACAAGTGTGAGTTGGAAGTCCCATATAGCTTAAAAAAATGGAGGTTGAGCATTTTATAAGTGTTTGTTGGTCTTGGCCTAATGTGGATGCTTCTTGTGATGATTTAACAACCCCCTAATTGGGAAGGTCTTTACAGGGTGTGTCATTACCACATGACATGTATAAACTTGAAAAGGTGGATGGGTAACTTTTTCCTAGAACTTGGAACTCGGTGAATTTTGAGATATTGATCCTAATAAGGAGTCCTTGTCGCCTCATCAAGATATTTTGTTGGATCTTGATAAGGAATATTCGCTTCCTTATGTAAGGCCTCAGACTGCTTTCAGGACTACCAACCGACTCCACAATCCAACACGGGTCTTTTCAGCATGCTTTGTCCTCACTCACGCGCTTTCTAGAAACTTGCCAGAAGCTCACCTATCTAAATACTACTCCAAATCAAACACGATCAACTGTGGAGTTCTTATCTATTAGGCTACCAAAAAGAATATGCATCTTGTTGGTATAGGTATTACCAATCAATCCTTATAAGCATTCTTCAACTATGTAGTCTCATACCTGCACAGCCTCAGGATCCCTTTTATTCCGATGTGAATTCACCAACCACTCTCCGTCCTCTTCGGCCTTGAGAATGTCTCATTGTCATGCCTCGTAAACCGACAACCACTTCCATCCCTCATTGGCATCGGGTGTTACATGCCCACTAGATTTTGCTTGATTCTTCTCTGAACTACATCGTACTAGGAGAGATCTGCTCTTATACCATGTTGTAACACCTCGGATTTTAGTCCAAGGCATTAGTTTAAAAACTATATTTACTTTAAAAAATGCTACAAATTATTTTTCTTATAAAATTATATTTACAAGTTTGGAAATATATGTAATTTAAAGTAAAACAAATGAGTTTGATAAAAACTCAATTTTCTTCCCGCGATCATGTGAAACATCTCACCATATTCATTTCACATCTTCAAATTTATTGGTACCTAAATATTAGTTGTAAGGGGTCAATCTTCCATCATCCATATCAAATCAAATAACACATACATCACGATATTATAAAATAAATCATACAAAGCATAATATCTTAAGAGAAATCAAATTTGCAAGAATCATTATTTTACGATTATCTTTAGGTATGAATATGCATGCTATTAGGAATACATGATCCGGATATAATCAGCCCGCCACTAAGGCACCACGCGGAATTCGTCTCATATTAATGGGGGAAATAACTCGCCACTAAGGCAATCTGCCCCAAAGGAAACCCGCCACTAAGGCAAACAGTGCATATGCCATGAAATTATGATGTAGATACAAATATGGCCACTTAGAAAAACCCCGCCACTTAGGCAATCATACAGTCTAAATAACAACACATCATCATGCACATGACTAAAATCACAACTTCTTAATAATCAATTTCACCACTTAGGCAAACACAACTCAAGCAATATCCAAACACATACATACATTTACAATGTGCAATCACATCAATACGATTCATCGAATTCACATCGCGTCCACATATAATAATAACTAACCACAAATAACACAATGTTTCATCCACATCACATCATCACACTAAAAAAACAATATATAAAATCAGTATTCCTATTTTTAAATTACTGAATAACTATATTTCAATTACTCTTTTCTCTCTAGAACAATTATGCATTATATCATTCCATTTTATAATGCCTAACTATTAGTTTTGTTATAATCAATATGGGGAAGTGCCTTTACCTTAGACGTTTTTCTTCCTAGTCGCATTTAAAGATCACCCCGAGCAAGATCCTATCTTTTTCATGCTTCCACATATTGATTCGCATCCACATGCATAAATTTTTCTCTCTGACTCCTCATCCTCGAATCATTTTGTTTTCGATCATTTTATAACGTCTCAGATTGCTTTCAGGATTACCAACTGACCCTATAAACCAACATGGGTCTTTTCAACATGCTCTGTCCTTACTCACACGCTTTCTAGAAATTTTCCAGAAGATCACTCATCCAAATACTACTCCAAGTCAAGCACACTTAACTGTGGAGTTCTTATCTGTTAGGCTACTCAAAAGAAGATGCATCTTAATGTTATAAGTAGTACCAATAAATCCTCATAAGTGTTCCTTCAACTATTCAATCTCATACCTACACAGCCTCAGGATCCCTCTTATTCCAATGTGAATTCAGAGACCACTCCTCACCCTCTTCGGCCTTGTGAGTGTCTCATTGTCATGTCTCGTGCACCAACAACCACTCCCCTCCCTCGTTGGCCTCAAGTGTTACATGTCGCACCGATAACCATTCCCCGCCCTCGTTGGCCTCGGGTGTTACATGCCCACCAGCTTCCGCTTGGTTCATCTCCGAACCACATCGTACAAGGAGAGGTCTGCTCTGATACCATTTAATACGCCCCAGAGTGCTTTCAGGATTACCAACTCACCCCGCAAACCAACATGGGTCTTTTCAACATGCTTTGTCCACACTCACACGCTTTCCAGGTAATTTCCCAAAAGGTCACCATCCAAATACTACTCCAAGTCAAGCACGCTTAATTGTGAAGTTCTTATCTGTTAGACTACTAAAAAGAATATGCATCTTGTTGGTATAGGTAGTATCAATCAATACTTATAAGTTGTCCTTCAACTATGCAGTTTCATACCTGCAAAGCCCCAGGATCCCTCTTATTGCGATGTGAATTCGGCGACTACTCCTCGCCCTCTTCAGCCTTGGGTGTGTCTCATTGTCATGCCCCGTGCACCAACAACCACTCCCTGTCCTCGTTGGCCTCGGGTATTACACCTTATTAGACAATTATGATGGATTCTGATCAAAATCATTGTCGCCTTATTAGGAAATTATGCTAGATCCTGATAAGGAATTTGTGTCCTCTTATTAAGAAATCATGTTGGATCTGATAAGGAATCATTGCCTCCTAATAAGGCTATTACACTAGATCATGAAAAGGAATTTGTGTCGCCTTACTAGGATATTATGCTTGAACTTGATAAAGAATCATTACCATCTCAATAGGTTACTCACTTTATTCCAAATGAGGATTCATCTCCACCATATTAGGTGCAGTGTTTTAAAAACCGGACCGGCCGGTCGGACCGGTTGAACCGAGAACCGGCCAGGTAATCGGTCTGGTTCGATTGTTGGATCGGATATGTCATTGAACCGGTGTGAACCGGTGTAAACCAGTAAAACCGGAAAAATCGGTGGTTTTCCAGAACCGGTAGTTTAAATGCATTTTTAAATTTTTTTATTTTAAAAACTTAAAACATCATTATTTTAATGAAAAATTAAAATAAAAAATAAGAAAAAAATAATAAAAAATAAGAAAAAAAATTTAAATAAAAATAAAAATGTTTCGAATGCGGTTAATTTTGTTGCAGATGATTTTGATATTGAAGAAGGAGATACCAACATTGAAATAATTTTTTCTTTGAAATTAAATTTAATAGACAACAAAGTTACTTTATTATAATTTATTCAATTAGATTATTTTGCGATTAAATTTTGTTTGCAAATATATACTTTGTAATTTTGTACTATTTTATTATGTGTGATACCTATGTTTAAAATTTGAATTTAAATTATGAACTTGTGAATTTATTTAGGATATGATATTTTAAAAAAATTTAAGTGCCAATTATATATTGTAGAGACTGAATCATCATGGTCAACATGTTTTATACCTATATAGTTTTGTTATAACGACCGGTCTATTCAACCGAGTTATCCGGTTTAATCCGGTTTAGTCATGCGGTTCGACCAGTGACCCAGTGGCTCAACCAATAAACGAGTGACCCAGTATCCTCACCAGTTTGATGTCCGATCTGGTTTTTAAAACACTGATTAGGTGGCTTTGCCTAAATACCATTAAGGACTACGCCTCATGACTATGCACCATCATACGTCCTAGAGTTATGAGTAACGAGTAGTAGAAGATGAATAAAGCTAAAAATTTGATAAAACACGCCGCCAAAAGGCATAAAAATTTTCATTTAAAAACCACTGAATGGAATTGTTGCAAACACGTCGAAGAAAGTTGATAGTTCAAGTAAATGATAAAATACAAAAAGAATACATTACAACAAACTCAACTCCTAAGTTAGCAGGGGCTATCATGTTAACCATTTCCTCCTTATAAAAGGTTTTGAATATGACATCTTTTACATCACTCGAGTCAGGCAGGTTTAAATTCGTGCAAAAGGAATTCATCTTTTCCTCAATTGTATATGGGGTCTCAAAAATTTTTAATCCTAAATGTTTTGAATAATTGGTGGCCATCTATAATTTTGCATGCCTTTGAAAATAATAGGATAAAAATAGATCATTATAATGACTAAAATTAGAACTATTATCATAACTTCCAAACATTCATAAAATTATATAAGTTTATAATCAATCACTTAATCCAACCGCCTCGCATTCTCCACATAATGCCTCCATAACTCCCTCGTGAGTAGCAAATTCTATGACGATGTTATTCACGTCTAACTTCCTAATAATCCCTATACGCAGAAGAAAAAAAAAGATAAATGAGAAGAAAAAGATTAATTCTTGAGTGTGTGGTTTAATGATGATGGTTAGTTGATAATGGTATAACAAAAGTTAGAGAAAAATAGTTAAATGAAAAGAGTTTCACATAAATATATAGGATATGTGTGAAAAATGAGGGACTCTCCCCAAGTAATGCTTGAGGGAGTCGACCCAAGTGACGCTTAAGGGACTCACCTCAAGTAACGTTTGAGGGACTCGTCCCCATCCTGGCCTAAGAGACTCACCCCTAAGTCTTGCATGAGAGACTCACCCTAAAACCTTATCTATGGGACTCACTTCCCCAATTCTCTCCCATAAAGAGATTGTCTTCTACCTTGCTAAAATTACATTTCCCTTCCCAGCAGAGTTGTTCATGGTGCAATTCAGTGGTTCGATTTGGTTCGGCGATTTTTTTAATTGTATTACTTTACAAACCTTGTGTTGGTTTGGTTCAGTTGTTCAATTTAGTTCATTGATTTTTTTAATTGTATTACTTTACAAACCTTGTGTTTGAGGGAGTGTGGACTTTGATAAATTTAATTGGACGCTATGAAAGAATGAATCATGAATCAATCAGCCCAAAAACGTCATTAAGGGCCACATAAAGAATCAGGCGGACATGACATAGCGGGTCAAGAGTCGTCCGATCTGATCCAGCATGCATAGGGCATCGGTTTCCCGACCTAAATCCATATCTATTAAGTGGCCATCACGCCAATGTGTGTTAAACTATGTATTCTTAAAAGAGCGGTTATTGCCACTTCTCCACGGAATAAACAGTTCCTCCTATTCTTGGGGAAGAACGAGTCTTTTTATTCTTGCATCATAGCCAAAGAGTTGGGTTGGAACCAATTCTTCACTCCAACTAGATTTATGGACCGTGACTATATATTTCTCAACCCTTTGTGTTGAAAGAGATGGTTCACAAATCACATATTCAGAATACCTAAAATCCCTCTTGCATTCTTCACATAGACATGTAAAGTACCCCTCATTGTATAATAGATGTCTAAACACATATACATCCCATCATTTGAAAATCTTAGCAATATAAAACTCCAATCCAACTTTAGTAGTGCTAACTATTTCTTTATGGAGAGTCTTGGAAAGTTTAGAAATATGCAAAGGAAAGTTGTGAGAAATAAGAATTGGGATAGATCTTACTATTGTTTTCAAGAGGCTGTAGTTAATAACAGACAAAATTGTAATGATGTACATGCTGATGCTAGTGCTCAAACTTCTCATGGAACAAAAATACAAAGCTTATGTTCTTTCTAATCATCTTCATTACTACAAGTACTCCTCTTAAAAATCATGATACCTTTTGTCTATGAATCTATGCTGATTTAAATATAGTTATATCATACGGTTATAATTCATCCACTTTATCCACAAAATTACCAAACCCCCACTTCAAAAATCACTTCCAACGTGCTTCACCACCAAACCCATTCATTTCCATGTGACCATGCCTCACAATCACTACAAAAAACAAGCAACCTTCCATTCTCAACAATAAAATATCCAACAACCTCAAAATCCTCAAACCCACCGTAAACCACCACAACACAATGACTTCACCAACAACAACCACCTTAATCCTCGCTGTTCTATTATTCCTCTTCACACCAACATCAACATCATCAAACTCAAACCACCATTGCGGTCCCACAAAAAACCGGGACCCACAAAACCTCCAACCCAACAAAATCACAGTCCTCATAAACGGTTTCTCCGAAACCCGAATCCCCATCCTCCAATCACTAGCCGCCACGTACTCACTCTCCCCACTAGTATCCTCCGTGCTCGTCCTCTGGGGAAACCCATCTACACCGCCACGTGTCATTAACCAATTGGCTCTCAACCTCTCGCTCTCTTCCGATTCTATTTCGTTACACCGAAACCCTTCTAGTAGTTTAAACGATCGTTTCCTTCCTCGTTTAAACGACATAACAACCGATGCCGTTTTGGTTTGTGACGACGATGTCGAGGTAGATGAACCGTCGTTTGAGTTTGCGTTTCGGGTTTGGTTAACGAACCGGGAGCGTATTGTTGGGGTTTTCGCCAGGTCGCATGACGTGGACATGAACCGGAAGGAGTGGGTTTACACGGTTCACCCGGACCGGTTTTCCATTGTGCTCACCAAGTTCATGTTGCTCAAAAGCGAGTACTTGTTCAGGTATAGCTGCGAGGGTGGGCCACGCATGGTTCGAATGAGGAAGATTGTTGACTCGGTTCGAAATTGTGAGGATATACTGATGAACTTTGTGGTGGCTGATGCAACCAATGTGGGTCCCATTTTGGTTGGGGTGAAAAGAGTGAGGGATTATGGTGATGCGAGAAATGATGAGGGAAGGTTTAGTTTGGGGTTGAGTGGAAGGAAAGGGGTGCATAGGAAAAATAGAGGGTGGTGTATAAGTGAGTTTCATAGGGCTATGGGGAGAATGCCTTTGAGGTATAGTTATGGTAAGGTTGTTGATTCTATTGGGGAACAAGGGTTGTGCCGCAAAGGTGGTAAATTGGTGTTTTGTGATCAATGATACTACATGTGTGGCCTTGGATTTCCTTTGTTGTAGTTTTGTTTATATCCTTTGTGTTTTTCTTTTCTTCAAAATTTTGGTAAGAAGTGAGACATTGTAGATTTGAATGTCTTTCTATGTGTTTGGTTTTGCAGTAAAATAATTTTTTTAGAATTGATTATGGTTAGAAGTGAGTTACATGTGAATGGGTTCATGTTTGAACATATTTATGTATAAGTGGATTAAATATCATGTTTCACTATAAATATCATGTTTAAATTCAAAAGTTACACATCTACAATATAAGAAAGTTTTATGTTCTGCCAATTACAATTTTACCCTGCTGCTCATATAGCTAGCCACGTGGATGGTCTAAGCTTTTTTCAATTCCTTTTCTTCATTTGGTTGCAAAGTTGATGGATTTTAAAAAATAAACAATATTATATCATTTAACTTTCTGATAGAATCACCTCAAATCTTTTACTGAATCACTTTTATGCTCCCACAACTTTTTCCACTTTTCATGCCCCAATCACTTCTCCTACACGTTCTCTCTCTTCCCCTTCTTCTTTCTTCTCTGTTCCTCTACTTTTCTCTTCCTCTCTTCTTTCTCTCTCTTATGCTTCCTCTCTCTTATTCTTCTTCTTTCTTTTCTCTTCTTTTTCTTCAACAAAAATGATAATTTTATCCTTCTTTACTTAGATCTACGAAACACAGATGATTATGTTGTTGATTATATTTGTTGTTGTTATTGCAGGTTTCAATAAAATGCGGATCTCCTTTTCACTTTTGATTTTT
Source organism: Vicia villosa (assembly GCF_029867415.1). Taxonomy (NCBI): domain Eukaryota; kingdom Viridiplantae; phylum Streptophyta; class Magnoliopsida; order Fabales; family Fabaceae; genus Vicia; species Vicia villosa. The sequence goes on from NC_081183.1 coordinate 179,511,791, forward strand.
GTTCAGATTCTCCTTTTATTTGCTCCTATTTTATTTGTATGGTGTTACTTGTTGTTGTTGTTGTTGTGAGAGTTATTTGTGTCAATAATGTGCTTTCAAAATATAGAATGCACCTTGCCTGCATCGTGTTCGATGAAAGTCCCAAATAAATCTCTTTGTTATTTTTTCTATTTCAGATTTTGTGTGAATTTAATTTGTTGCTCTTATTTTGCAGTAAGTATGTATGAGATTTGAAGAGATCTACCAATTTTTTACCTTCAGATCTATTAGGTGAAAGGAAACAGAGAAATATCTTAAGGTGAATTTTAATTTTTTTACATGTCTGATTTTTATTTTAGTTTCTTTTAAAGTTTTTGAATATTATGTGATTTTACACCTTTTTATCTCATTTTATAAAAAAAAAAGATTGAGCTTTTACTATTTTTGTTCCATCAATCGTGTAAAAATTAAAATTTTAAGTTGTTTGTTTCTTTTCATTAATATTTTTTATTATTTTTTCAGAAACAACTTTGTGCAACATCTATTTCATTATTGTTGAGAAAATAATTTATGCTTTTGGAACTATTTTTTTTTATCAGTTTTTTCATTAGGTTTCATGTTTTTAAAATCATGTTCATGGGGTTTTTTATTTTTCTGACAGGTTTTTTGTGGAATGGAGAAAAAAGAAGATTTTGTTGGGGACTAAAGCTTTGGCAGCTTAAATTGATTTTCAAATTGATTAGAAAATTTGGTCTGTATTTAATTTTAACAGTGTTAATTTTGTAAGCGTTTAAGAAGAAATTCATTGTGGTTTAACACATGATTGATGTTCTACAAAAATTTGATAATTATAGTAGTCAGTAATAATTATTTATTATTATTATTATAGGTATAAAAGATGATTTAATGTATTTTGTTGAAATATATAATGCTGAGATTCGTTACTATTTTAGTCAAAAACATCCCAACTAATTGAATGCGGATGAAGATTGTTGAAAGATTGATTATGATGGTACGATTTTAGGGTTTTTCTGAGTAAAATATGATAGTGTTCATAAAGGATGAAGAATATGAAAGGAGAATGGAGGAAATTCTGAAACGTGAAATTTGAGAGAGAGAGAGAGAGAGAGAGAGAGAGAGAGAGAGAGAGAGAGAGAGAGAGAGAGAGAGAGAGAGAGAGAGAGAGAGAGAGAATTGAAAATTAAATTTGAGGAGAAAATCTGATAAAACCAATGAGTGCAAGACACGTCGTGAGTAGAGAAGATAATGTTGGGAGATACTTGGTGAAGAAAACCATGGAAAAAAAGGATGTAAACAACACTTTGAGAAAATTGGAGATTGGAGAATATTGACTATTAATAAAGATGCCATATATATTTGATATCATTATTTAAAATATTATTTAAAATAAATGATGTTAAATGAATAATATAATAATAAAAATATTATATGAAAATTTGTTATATCAAAATTTATAGTAATATCAATATATTTGATATTATAAAAATATTTTATAATATGAATTATCATTATTAAATTAAATGCTATATAATCAAGATGAGATGTTAATATGGAGAATATTGACTATTAATAAAGATGTCATATATAATCAACAATATTAAATTTTAAAAAAGAATGATGACTTTCAATAATGGTTTCAATAATAATTATTAATGAATATATAATTGATGCAAATACAAAAAATTGCACGAAAAGTTATATCTTAGTTTTATTATGATTTTAATTATTTATATTAATAATTTAGTTTCTCTTTCTCATTTTAAAATTATATTTTAATTTAGTTTAATAGTTACAATTATTAAATTTATTTAGACATATGATTCCATGGCCATTTCAAATATGAGTCTCACTAACATAATTATTTATTTATTTTATTCGGTCATCTACCTATACCAGTACTCCCATCCAACTTATTTCAATGTGTACAATCACCCTAGGTACACCTAGGTACCTGGATAGATGTGACTGCACCTGCTGAGATTTTTCAAATAACTTTAAACTTCCCTGCAATACCAGTACTCCCATCCACCTATACCAGGACTCCCATCCAAATATCTTTAAAACTTAGTTTAGTTTCCATGTATGCCCAAACTGAGTTTAACTTAAACTAATCTAATCATTAAGGGCACATTAGTCTTTGTGTTAAATAATGAAACATGGTTGATTGTAATTCAAATTTTGCTGACATGGCATCACTACAAAAATCTGCACGATTTATTTACCCAACTACACAATTATCCCTCTAAACTTTAATTATATTTATTATCACGATAAAAATCCATCAACATTAAAACTAGCTGTGAAATATGAGCAGCCAACAGATACATTGATACTGCAAACACGTTTCACGATTTTCAACCCAAAGCATCATTTCCCAAGATTACAACGTTTGATTTACTGTTGAAGGATATTAAGATGGATGCATACATTCCAAATTCTAAATTTGTTGTTCATCCAAACATCAGTCTTTGTGGCTTACATGGTTGAAACAAGGATCACGGTGGCTGCTGTTGGAGGGGATCTGTCGCGGTTTGATCCAAATATGAAGGGTGGCGCGATTTGGTAGAAGCTCTTGGTGGCGTCGAAGTTTATGAGAGGTGCAGTTGGGATTTAATCTGCGGCGGTGATTCTGACTGAGAACATGATGCAGATCTGGAAAAGAAGATACTTTTAAGGGATATTTTGTTTCTGTCGGTGTCAGAGCTACTCCTTAACCCTCCAAATCCCAGGTTTGTTTTCATCATCTATTTCCTAGCATTTTCTAATTGAAGGGTTGACTTTCAATTGGATGTGCAGTATATTTATCCTCATGCAGCTATTGATTCCAGTATTGGCTTGAACCCAACCCGTCAATTGGAGCTTTCAACTGCAATTGGAAGCAAAGATATATCTATGGGTGCTGAAGTTGTTTATCTGCTTTGATAGAGTGTTATGTTTCATATAACATTACCCTTAACTCACTGTTTTTATAGGTTGATAAAAGAGAGACCTTGAAGGCGTCGTACATTCATTATGTCTTTGCAACGAGTTTAACACGGGTTTTTTCTTTTTCGTGTTTTTGTTTTTGTTACAGAGAGAAACAATTGTTTTTGAAATTTATTGTTTTGTTAGTCTGTCCACAAAGTGTTCGTTGAATTGTATGAACCAAAGGTGAACTTCAGATTACTTTGTTGTTTTTGGTGTGTTAGCTCACTGATGTTTTGTTGAGTGACTCTATGAAGAGGTTTAGGAAATCCCAGTGTCCTATTGTTGAGAGGCTGACAAACTCACTCATAATGCACAGGAGGAACAATGAGAAGAAGCTCATGTTGGTATCATCAAGCATGCTATGGAGATTATCAATTTTCTCACTGATCAGAACCCAATTTAGGTCATTGTTGATGTTGTCGTCAACAGGTATGCTTCAGCTGTTGTTATCTTTTGATTAGTTGTTGTAAAAAGGTTTTGTTTTTTTGTTCTTAAATCTGAATAAATCGATTTTTCTCTCACTTAATTTTAATTTGTATGTTCAGGAAAAAGATTGAAGATATCTCGGAGGAAAGGCGTCATCGACTATTGCTACTAATAGAACATAGGTCTTATCCTCACTCCAAGTTTTATACGCCCATAATATTCTAAAATGTAGTTGGTATTCTGTGATGACTTTTTTGAAATTTGGGTATATTGACATGAGAGATTTGTGTAGACTTATATCAAAAGACAAAGCAATTGAAAACAAATTATGTTACTTTTCTATTTGTTGTTACTGTTAGGTGATAAATTTGATGCTACTTCGCTTTCCCCGTGATTTGCATATATATTGTGGTTCAACATGATTTGATGCTACTATTATTAATTTATACTTGACAGATTGTTGAGGATGCAAAAAGTGTTGGTATATAGTTTTCTGACAATAAAAGAATACAGTGGCAGTATGGCACGACTATATCGTTATTTGGATATGTAGTTGCAGTAATACAATTTTGCAATTTTACATGGCTTAATATGATTTAAGAAAAATATTTTTAATGTTTGTGGTTAATTGAAATATTTTCTGCTGAAACAGGACTGCATGATTGTTCTTCATTATCTGGTCTATTGAGGAAGATGAAGTAGATGAGATAGATGATTGTTCCACAATGAAGAAGTTGTGAGTTGTTTGGTCTATTAAGCTGCATCAACAGTTCATGGTTGTTGTGAATCAAGTGGGATTAGATAACATGTGTCTCTTAGTTATGTTATGTCCTTGCAAAAACATTCCCTTATAGTTTTCTCTAAATTGGTTGTTACCTCTACATGTTTTTCCATTTGATATTGATATACAAAGGCTATTCCTAAAAATATTATCTCTACAGAATAATCATTTCTCTTTAATTTTCTTTTTTAAATTTTAGCAGCTATATTTTAGTGATTATAAGAATGAGAAATATAGTTTAGATATAGTTTAGGTGATAGAAACTGAGCATGCCGGTAGAAGTAGAGGGAATCAAATTGAAGATATTAAATTCCAGTAGAATAAAAGGTTGAGAGAGAGCAAATCAGGTATATATGATTGATTCTCTTCAATTATTTGAAAGGCTAAATTACCTCTAGGGTCCTTTAAGTTATTTAATTGTAACGATTTGGTCCTTTATCTTATTTTTACAACAAATAAGTCCTTTAAGTTACCAAACGTCTTCAGCGTTGCCCTTCCTCACAGATTCCGTTCCAAAAAGGATGATGTGTCACTAACGTTGCTGAGGTGTCCGTTAACGTTGCTGAAGTGGCACTAACGCTGCTGACATGGAATTTTTATTTAATTATTTTAAAAATTGCTGACATGGAATATTTTTATTTAATTATTTTAAAGATTTATTTAAAATAGTTAAAATGAAACTTTTGGGCCTTTAGCCCATCCATTGCAAAGCTACTTCATTCTAGTCCAGAATTTATTTATTCATCTAGTTTGTTTAATCAATATATACACCTAATTTTTCTATATACAAAACAATGTGGGACTAAATGGAAACTGATTTTCCCCCTCCATGAATAATTATGCATCAGCTAATTGCCATGCTCTTTCTTTCCAACAACAACACCCTTACAATACCAACAACATGCAGTTACAACATTGGATTCTGGTTTGTTTGTTCCTCATGATTGTAGGATTGGAGTTTGCATGACTTGCTCTGCTCGTCTTATCAGTGGTTTAGTAGTTGATTAGAGTGATTGTAAGCTTCATAGCACTTGATTCAAATCAAAATAGATATTATAGTACAATTTACTATATGTGGATACACGGTCATTCATCTCATACAAAATTTATCAAATACTAAACCTTATTCACGTTCCACAATGGTGGAATCTAAAATGGTACAAGTTGGAAATTGCAAAATGTACTTTAAAATCTTACCCTTCTAGTAGTATTAGATAACAAAATCCATTTATCATTCCATGTTTAATAATGCAAATAGTTCATTCCCTCAGATACATCATTATATAACCATGGGCTAATACAATATACAATTTCCACTGAACAAGAATGGCCCTGACTAGTTAAAATGTAAGCTGAAAGACTTCTTCTTGTTTCACTGTTTCTTCTTTAACTTCACATTAATGTGGGACTAAATGAAATATGTGGTATCAAAATTGATACAGGCTTTTGAACCAAAAGTAAATGAAACTGGGAACGAGGTAGAGGTAAGTGTTTCAACTGATGTTCAGTCACAATCAAACTCACTCATTATGTTAACTGAAGAGCAAGTAGGAAACTTGAGAAAATTGCTATCAAAGTGGAAGCTGGATGTTCAAAGCGCAGATTCGTTGTTCAAGGGGGAACGAGATGGTAGGAAAATTGGGGATGCAAAGTATGGTGATCTTGAGGACCAATTTGAAGGATTGAAGCAACATTGTTCAGATTTGGAAGCATCTAATATCGAACTTGCAGTTCAATATGAAACAGTTAAATAACTTCTGGGCGACGTTCAAGAAAAGAAATGTCATCTTGAGGAAATCTGTGAAGCTCTAAAGCAAGAAGATATTCACCTCAAAGCCAAAAATAATGAACTCTATGACAAGCTTGTATATTGATGAGATTGTTAAGTTAGTTGTGAAGCTGAATGAATCATGATAGTGTGCATATCAGTCATTGGTTAGATGCTTCTGTTAGTGCTGCCACTGAGTATTACACTCGCTAGCTTCACTCTCCATACAATTTCCCTCTTCCCACTGTTGAATCTCTCTCACTTTTCCGAGGTAATTGTTCTACTTTTTAAGGTAATTATACCGTTGAGCAATGAGGGCAATCTAGGAATCACTTTTAGATGGAAAATTAAAATGTAAAATTAATTTTCTTTCGGCACTTTTCCTACCGTGGCTAGTCATGGTGAAATTCTTGAGCTTTCCATCCAATTAGCTATGAGTTCCTTGGAAATAGTGTATTCACACTTTTACCAATATGTTGATAGAAGGCTAAGTTATCATTGTGATCTGCTTACACGTGGCATGGGTGGTGTTGAAATGGAGTCTAGGAAGGCTGAGGAAGCTCTTTCTATTGCACGTTCTGAATTGCGTGAGAAAGTAAATGAACTCAACCATTCAGAGCAACGAGTGGTATATGTGGAGATGGAGGGGGAAAATCAGTTTTCATTTAGTCCCACATCGTTCTGTGTATAGAAAAATTAAGTGTATATATTGATTAAACAAACCAAAAAGTTAAAAAAGTTCTGGACTGAAATGAAATAGCTTTGTAATGGTTGGGCTAAAGGCCCAAAAGTTTTATTTTAAATCTTTAAAATAATTAAATAAAAAAAATCTATGTCAGCAATCTTTAAAATAATTAAATAAAAATTTCATGTAAAAAAAATCTATGTCAGCAATCTTTAAAATAATTAAATAAAAATTTCATGTCAACAGCGTTAGTGCCATGTCAACAACGTTAACGGACACCTCAGCAACGTCAGTGACACATCATCCTTTTTTAAACGGAATCTGCAAGGAAGGGCAACGCTGAAGACGTTTGGTAACTTAAAGGACTTATTTGTAGCAAAAATAAGATAAAGGACCAAATCGTTACAATTAAATAAATTAAAGGACCCTAGAGGTAATTTAGCCTATTTGAAATTAATGTTCCTTTCTAGAATAGTAGTTTTTATGTATCATTTGACAATTTTCAGTTAGTATTTTGTAGGGGTGTTCGCGGTGCGGTTTGATTCGGTTTTGAGCATAAAAGTCATCCTAACCGCGAGATAAAAATGCATGCGGTTCGGTTTGGTTTGGTTAATTTTTAAGAAGTCATCCAAATCAAACCAAACCAAACCAAACCAATGCGGTTAGGATCGGTTCGGTGGGCTGCGGTTTACACCATAAAATAAAAATGTACTGAAATAAAAAAAAGGAAAATAATTCATTCTTCCATACATATATTACAGTACCATTAAAAAGAAGTTTTTCATACTAATTACACCAAAATAATTCATTCTTCCATATAAGTATTTTACACCAAAATTACTATCATATAAGTGTATCATGTATTTTACAATACCATACTATGTATTTTACATATACTACATACTAAATTACTAATATAACTTCAGTTATTCATACTACATACTATATACAGTTTTTCATACTAATAAACTACATACTAACTAATAAACTACATACTACATATACAAGTATCAGATAACTTCAGTTCTAAATATTAATACAACATTACAACTTCAGGACTAAATATTATTAGTACTACATATACACCAAATGCTTCTCTAGAATGAGTGAGAGAGAAATCAAATAATGAAGTTGAAATGTTGAATAGGAAGGAAGAATGAAGGAATAGTGAGTCACGTGACGTGAGTGTACAATATTGCAATTGGATTGAAAATATAATAAATTAATTGTAGAAATTCAAAAGTTTAGTTAAATATGCGGTTTGGTTCGGTTTTGTGAAATGAAAACCGCAAACCGAACCGAACTGTGCGGTTTGGCCAAAAAATCATCAAAAATCATCCAAACCAAATGCGGTTTTTGCGTTTTTCGGTTTGAATTGGTTCGGTTTGCGGTTTTCCTTTTGGATTGGTTCGGATACGATCACCCCTAGTATTTTGTTAAACATAATTTGATTGCTTATATTTTTCTTTGTTCTTTTCAAAAGGTGAGATTCTGAATGTAGAGAAACAACTTCTTCAACCAGCAACTATAGCTCCTGCTACGACATCGTACGTCACAGTTTTGCAGACTGAAATGGCACCTTAATTGGGTACCTTTTCTTCTATGTAACACTACCGATGGATTTGTGTTGTTATCTATGTATCAGTATGTTAGTTAAATGATATGGTTATATCACATTTTCATGTTTTGCCTATGCCATGAATATTTTAGGTAGTTGTTCTATTTGGTTTTTTCCAATCATAAGAAAAGATTATTTATCTTTCATATTGTTGGATTCTTTTTCTTATATGAGGAAGCTTGCATCTTTAGTATAAATAAATTGCACTAAATGATTTATCATGGAGGAACCAATTCATCATTATTATTAATTATTAATAACTTTAAAATATAATTTAATTTATAATAAAAGCAAAATAAATAGATAATTTTAAATTATAAAATTTTGAAATTAAAATTAAATTTCAAAATTAAATGTTTGCAAACACTCGGGTACTGATATAGTATGCATATGATATTGATATTAATCTATTGATTTAAAAATATGTCTTTTTTTAAAAAGAATAAACTATTTTGGTAAACCAATTTTATTTTCATTATTTATATTTTTATTATATTTTGAAAACAAAAGTGTGTGTACCATGGAGTGTAGATATTCATTTATAACTGAAATTTGACGGGGAACCGTATATATTGTAGGTTGGTTAAAATTGTAAATATGATATAATAAGAAGGATTTAAAAACTGATATGTGATGAAAAGAAATTATAAATTTTAGATTTGAATTTTTTTTAGTTTTACAATTAACTCATTTGGTTTCAATTGAGTTTTGTTAACTGATCTGGATTCACGGTTAGATGTAAGCATATCTATGAGATATCAGCCTCATTTAAAATTTATTTCTCAATTTATCTTAATTTTTATTATTTATACAATAAATTTACTGAATTATTAGGTAATTAATCACTATATTGGCACATGCATTCAAGATAATTTATAGTTTTGTTGAAAATTGTTATGGATTTTAAGTAGAGGAATGGAAAAAGACACCAATATATTAAAATTTTAAGATAATGTGAAAAAAAAAACATAAAAAAATCAAATGTTATTGATAATTAAGAGAATTAATGATAATGTGAAATAATGTAAAGTAATTAAATTAAATGTTATTGATAATTAAAAGAATTAATGATATTAAAAATTAAGAAAATTAATACAATAATGACAAGATAAATAGAACTTTTAAAAAGGGAAATATATTGCACAGTCATGTAAAAGTGGAAATATATACTATCAATAAAGTCTTGATTTTAAAATGATGGAAATTTAATGTAAATAAATTCAATGGCTTATATTAATTCAAAAATAACACTTATAATTAAATTAAATATTTCTTAAGTATAATATCACAAACGGACTTACGTAATTTTATCATGCACTAATTTAAAATTGCACTAAACTATAGAATAAGAATATGCAAGTAAATATATAAATTTTAATATTTATTAATTTATAAAATAAAATAGAAGAATAATAACCTTTCAAGCATAATAAAACTACTTTGCTTTGTTCATCATGTATTCCATGCATAGTGTTTTGTTTCACATTTATGTAGCGCTCTTCTAAGTTATAAAAATACTAAAACAAAATAAAAATTTTAAACTAAATCTTTTATAATTTAGAAGTTAAAAAATTATTTTATCATAAAACGTAAGTGTTACTTTATTTTTTAATGTATATTGTTGATCCAATTTTCTTAAAACGACATTCTTTTTAAATACGGGAAAAGATGTATCTTGGATATAAGCATTTTTATAAACGAAAAAAAATCTATTTTTGATGGAAATATTTTTATAAAGGGAAAAAATTATTGTTGACACAAATATTTTTAAATTAATGATTAAGTTACAAATATTTTCAAATAAGTTACAAATATTTTATAAATTTTAATAAGTTACAAATATTTTACATTTTATAAACGGAGAAAAGTTTACTGTTAACTGATTTTATAAACGGAAATAAATTACAAATATTTTATAAAAGGGAAAATACTATTGTTGATACACTTATATTAATAAAGGGAAATAAGTTACAAATATTTGTATAAATTAAAAAAAAATATTGTTGATACTGTTATATTTATAAGCTGGAATAAGTTATAAGTATTTTTATAACCGGAAAAACGCTATTGTTGATACAATTGATTTTATTAAAGGGAATAAATTACAAATATTTTTATAAACGGGAAAAAGTAAAAGTCTAATGTTGATATAGTTGATTTTATAAATCGGAATAAATTACAAATATTTGTATAAACGGGAATAGTCAACTATTGATACAATTGATTTAATAAACGGGAATAAGTTACATATATTTTTATAAACAAAAATAAGTCTATTGTTGATACAAATATTTTTATAAACGGGAATAAACTACAAATATTTTTATAAACAAAATAAGTCTATTGTTGATACAATTTTTTTTATAAACGAAAAAAGACTATTGTTGATACAATTATTTTTATAAACGAAAATAAATTGCAAATAACTTTATAAACAGGAAAAGTCTACTATTTATACAATTATATTTATAAACGTGAATAAGTTAAAAATATTTTTATAAATGCGAAAAAGATATTGGTGATACAATTATTTTTATTAACGGAAACAAGTTACAAATATTTTAATAAATAAGAAAAATCTACTAATTATTATTATTATTCTTATATGCATTGATTTTAATGACTATGTTCATACACGTTAAACTTATAATTTTAAGCAATACATATCTATATATATTTTATTTATATATTTTATTTAACATACTATATGTTTTATTTTTATTCCGATAGTCATCCAATTAATATGAGTATTGTTTAAATATATACGGAATAACTTGATAAGATAGATCTTATCCACGTAATATTAAATCCAAACGGCCCCGTGCGATAGCACGGATATCCCGCTAGTAGTATGTAATAATGACATTGTCAAGTCACTCAGTTTGCTTTTTGTATAATAACATCAATATTTTATTTTTAAGATCTTCTTTTCATTCTCTCCTAAGAAAGATATGTTCCCTTTTCCCGATACTATATTTTGATTAAAATGTAATACTATAACATTTTAATTTTATTTTGAATTATAGTTATAAAAGTCTAATACCTCTCAATATTATTATGTTATTAAAAATATTGCATCTTAAATTGAAAATAATATTAAATTATTTTTTTCTGTTATAAAATTGAATTGGTGTAATAAATACAATTAAGTTAACTTTTAAAAATTGAATATTATTTTAAATGTAAATTAAGAATCATTTAAAACGATTAAAATAGACTTTCTCTTTATAATAAAAATAATTTTTTATTGTTTTTTCTTAATATACAAATTATATGAAACAGGAAAATGAAGCCATTGAGATAGAATTGAATAATAATGAAAACAAACTTAATTGTTAATTAAAAATATGCGGGAAAAATCATACTATTTAATTTAAATATTTTTATGTCACATTGATAAATCAATACACATAATGAAAAAAAATACTATTGTCATAATGTTGATAACAAATAGGAGTATAATATATTCTGATAATTATTTTGTATCTATATTCCTTATCAATATCATTGTACAGGTGCACAACATAAATTTTTATGCATTTAATGGAAGCAATTTTACAAATTTAAATCCATTACAAAATCAAATGATACTTAATGACTATTATTACAAAATTAAATATTAATTAATAATTACTATTATTATGTTCTCTATTTCTTATTTTATACTCAAATCTCTTTTTCTTATATTTTATTTTATAGTATTTATTTATGATAGTGAGAAACACATCATTCATCATTCAATAATAGTTATTTCAAATTGATAGTATTTCTAAATCTAAATTAATACAATTATTGATAATTTTTTAATAAATAGAATAATTTTCATAATGTTAAGAATTTTTGTTTTAGATATGATTGTAAATATATGAAAGTAAAAAATGTTAAATATTTATATATGAAGGTTGAATTTGATAATTTTTTTAAAATTAATATAGTTAATAAAAATTTTCTTAACAAAGACTCTTAACTTAACAAATCAATCATATGAGAAAAATCATATAATATTGTACATAATTAATAAATAAAAATATGTTTTAGATTTGTAATAAATAATAAGAATATAAAATTGTAATATCCTAAACTAAATATATTAATTTTTAATGTATCAATCCAAACACGGAATAAATTTTGTTGTTTTTATAATTATTTATATTAATAAATTTTTTAGTATTTATTTTTAGATATATTACCATAGTCTTATTGATCTAAATATTTTTATCGGTACGAGACCTTTTTCTAAACATTTAATTATTATTTTTCACGGGTACCAGACATTTTTCTTACATTCAATTATTATTTTTTTACGAGTACCAAATTTTTTTCTACAGATTCAATTATTATTTTTTTATAGGTACCAGATATTTTCTATTAAAAAAATATACTTTAAAATAAATGCGCGTCCCTTACCAGAACCCGGGTTCGCACGGGTTTGTTACTAGTAGTAGTTTAAAGTAGAATCAATTTTTGAAGCTCAATCAATTCTATTTTAAAAAAATCAAACACCTCAAAATTATTCTACAATCAATTATACACCTTTATAATTGTTTTTTCATCCTTTAAAAGGTAAACCAAACCTAATTGAAAAAAAATTTTAATTTCGCATGTAACATGTTAGGGAGACCATTGAATGCGGATTCTGACCAAAAGAGACTTTAACACTACATATTCATTTAAAATTTTAAATCAATAGATATACGAGTTACTTCTTTTATATATTCAACATTTCCTCCTTTTATAATCAATATGAAATTTAACAACTCATTTGTTATAGGGTTGAAATTCAAGTATAAGTGGTTAAGTCTCACATCCTATAACAAAATTCAATTTTCTAAGAGGGAGTCTCACATCTATGTTTTTTTGTTTATCTTAATATAAACGATTTTAAAATCAAAGTTTTAACAAATTGTTTTTTACTTTAAAATAACACAATTCTCCCATCCTCCTCCCCTCCACCATTATCTTTAATGTTTGAAGTAACTCTGTTACCAATTAGCATTTTAGTTTAACTTGTGTTATAAGACTAATCCTTTAAATAGTTAGTATTATATATTCAAATACTTTTTCTTTTAACAGGAGGTTTTAACAAATCTCCACCGTTTAATGGTGAAAGGTTTACTATATAGAAATAGAGAATGAAAATATTTCCTAATTTTGTCGATTTTGATTTGTGGGGTTATATTTTAAATTGTTTTTTCTCCCTACTCATTCTATCAATAATGTTGTAGTAAACAAACTTTGAAACAATGTATTTGATGATAAGTTGTTAAGCACTAGAGAGAACAATTATGTTTTTTACTATAACTTTGCTAAAGAAGTATGAGACACCCTTTGATGAAATCTATGAAGTTCAAAGTAAGATAGAGAGAGAAAGAATAAACACACTTGTCCAAGAAGTAGATATTGTTGGACAAGTGACTCCATACACAAAAGGAGGTAAATTATAGAGATTCAAAAATCGTTGATTTAATAAAAATTTATTTAATAAATCAGTTTAAATTTTTTTTATCAAAATCCGTTGAATAAGTATGCAACAAAAATTTAAAGTAAAAGAATTATTGAAAAATAAAGGAGATTAGGGAAGAGAAATAACACCAAAAAAATATAGAGGTTCAGTCAAGAAGACTTAATTATGTCCTCAAGAATTGATCTTAAAAATCTCCAGAATACATGAGAATTTTTAAAAGGTTATGCCCATGAAACCAAACAAGTAAACAAATAGCAGGGCTTGAAACAGTAAGTCTCCAAACTAACAATGAATAAATTTGAAGCGGTTAATCTTCCAACTAAACATCAATTTGAAGCGGTTAATCTTCCAACTAAACATCAACTAAGTTTGAAGCAGTTAGTCTTCAAACCAAATATATATTTTACACAAGAAGTTGATCTTGAACCAAGACAAAATTTTAATTTAAATATCATCTGAATCGAACTAAAGTTTTATACATGTCAACCCTATTGAATTTCTATAACTTGTTGAAATCAAAAATTAAGTGAGATTTTACACCATATTGATCTCAAATTTATGCATTTGAATCGAATTGAACTCAAAATTTGTTATGGAGATTTTGCCTAAAAACACTTCATATCCAGTTCTCTCATGGAAGATTGAAATGTTTAATACTTTGTCAATGTTTACTTCAACAATCATTTGAGTATCAAACAATTCAAAATATTCTTCGTAATCACAAATAGTCTTTCTTCAAAGTTAACCATGATAGGATCTTATAACACTTCTTCAATGATTATCATTTTTCCATCTTCATTCTTAATAGCAAGCTTTCACATTCTTGTTGTTCTCAAAGTTAAGTACAATTATTAACCATGGTAAAATACAATCGTGTCTCTCACAAGAAAATCCTAAAATATTTCACACTCTTCTCTCATCTGGTTCACACAATGAATACAGTTATGCTTATATCTTAGATATTGTCACAATGAATACAGTTATGCTTAAATCTTGGATTGTTACAGGCTCCTTTTCCTGTTTATGAATCTGCTTGAATGTACTAACAAGGTTTGCTTGGATGAAAAATTAAAGAGGTGGAAGTTGAAATGAGAGCTACAAACATAAGTGAACACAGCAAACTAATGTGAGCACAGCAAAACACATGCTATCACTTCAGCTTCATCCTCTTTTTTCATGTAGGATTTCCATTATGGAACAAATTTGTTATCATTGTTTTAGGGTTTGTTGTTGATGAACGTTACAGTCAATATTTGTTGATCAATTCTCTTCTGATATCATGAACTGAACATAATTGAGAAAGATAGAGCAATAGGAGAATTTGATATCATGAAATAAAAAAATAAAGTTAGAGCAATTGGAGAAGCACAAAGATACCAATTCATTGTTTAAAAATTTTAGAAGAAAAAATTGTAATTCCAAAAACCATTATTCTGCCCATATTAGAGAAGAGATGATTGATGAATAATAGAATAAAATAACTAAGTTTTAGTATTAATATAACAAATTAAACAAAATAACCAAGTGAAATCCTCTCAGACAAATGCCTCGTTTCGTCCTCATACTTGTTTTGAATGGAAATTACATCGGACTCGTCATCGTTATAATCATCACTGAGAATTTCACCTATTCCTATCTTTTCAAACTTAAATACCAAAACATAGAATTAAAAAAAATCAAGAATTATTTAAAATGTAGTTGCTCAAACATAACCCCAAAACCTTAATAATGAATATAGGTCATGAGAAAAATTTTGAATGAACAACACAAATTAATGTTGCTTCAAGGGAACGAGTCAAATGGGAATCGAATTAATCCGCACCGACCAGATTAAAGAAGCCCAACAACAACAACGACGTTGTAATTTCAAAAATAAATAGATTCTTAGGGGATTCAAAAACCTCAAATGTACTTTGAGCTTACTAGACCAGCTTCAGAGACAAAAAAATCTCAGCAAATCTGAAGAGCTAAAGAATTTGATTTACGAGCAGTTAAACACCTTTCATGCCATTATATTCTAGCAAGTAGGCTGCCTGAATCACCACTCGATAATCATTTCAATCGACAACACAATTTAAGAATACATAAACAAGAAAGAACATAAGTGCGAATCGAATGAATCAATGGAACAAACAATTTTTGGAATTGGAACTACAAAACAGAGAGCAGCTAAGTTATTGTTAACCCTAATGAGAACATGTGTGTAAGATGTGGATTCGGGAGAGTATATATAAGGGCAACAAGTTAGGGTTTTTTGGAGACTCTTTCTTGTGGGCTTTTTTTTATGTTTTGGGTTGAGACATGTGATAAAATGGAACTCAACATTAATGGTTACTATTCTCACTCTGATGATTCATTACCACACCCCCAAACTCTTTTTTTGTGTAAAGTTTATTAAATATTAATAACGCTTCTTCCTTGAATTTGAGAATGTATGTTATATTGTATTTGTATCTAGAAATTAATTTTCTTAATGTAATTTAGTTTATTTTTAAAAATATATTTATAAATATTTAAGTGATGGAAAAATTTCTTCCTATTTTGACTCATATTTATAAATATTATTATAAATTTTTTGAATTTTTTTCTTTCTATGACTTATATTTTGTTTTCTTTTTCTGCTTTGGAAGTTCATTTTGATTTTCTTAATATTTTATTATGGATTGGTAAAATAAAATTGTCGGTCTATTTGGTAATAATTAAAAATTTATTAATTATATAGTAAATTAAATTGTAAAAAAAATTATAAAAAAATTGACAACTTTTCTGCTAATTAGTTAGTAAAAGTTTGAATTAAATGTTTCAAGTATAGTTCTTAGCTATTAGATTCATAATTATATTGTTGATATAGACTTCTACAAACTTACCTATGATGTCATGAAAGATCATATTTATGACTCGTTGATAGGCGACTTCATTGTTCTTCAAACATATAAAGACGTGAGTATCCTTTATAAGTTTTCAGTACTCTCAACGTATGAAAACACTTCACAATATAATCATAAATATTTAAAAGGTGAAAAATACTATTTAGACTTTATATTTACTATGCAAAAAATTTGGCAGAGAACTTAAAATACTCTTCAATAATATTAAATACTTTTAAAAGTATGTATTTTCAAACAATGTTGGAACAATTCTTAAAAAACTTTATCATTCCACCCGTTGAACCAAACAATGTTAGTTAGAGGGAGGAGAAAACTTATACTCCCTCTGGTCTTATTTATAAGAAAAACTTTATTTTTTAGATTCATTGAAAAGACAATGTATTTGACCCATATATTGTCTTGATACATTAGTTACTCAGTGTATGTTTGGCAACTTGTCCTGCTATCGTGATTTTGAGAAAATCACGGTCAAAAACCACGACAAGTGAAAAGCTACAACTTGTAGCTTCTTAATATTCACGTTCCACTGTTTCCCAACGTGCGGTGGCGGCAAATAGAATTGGATCCAAACACACACTCAATGTATCTAAAAAAACAAATTTCTTCTTATAAATAGGACCAGAGGGAGTATTCCTTTATTAAACAATTAAATTTAATTTTTGTTTGGACAAAAAAATAACAGTGCAATTATTATAAATCAATTATATATAAAATTTTAAACATAATTATACTCTAAAAGTCTCCCCCCTTCAAAAACAAACAAATTCATCATTTCAAATAGACTTTAAAAAACTAAGGAAACAAGTAGGCCAACTCAATACATCCTATCTACACCCATAACAAAAAAAGAAGATTTACACGTATCATTATATGGTGTATTGACCCATCATTTTCAGTTGCTGGTAACATTGCTCCCTAATCCCTACATGACTTTCCCACATTTCCACGGAATGTAAGATGGGGGCCAAATATCCAAATATAGAATGTAAAATGTACTTCACCCTAAGATATGGCTCAACCCCTTCTATTCCACCATTTCTAAAGATAAAATGTACTCATTCCACATCACAATGATTAACCTATTTAAAAAATCAACATAATGTAGTAACTTACAATTTCAAAAAAGATCTTAATGATTAACATAATAGTATAAATTAGTTCTTTTATTGTATTTTTAAATTAATATTATTTATATTATTAATATTTAATCTCCTATAAACTTAAGAAAAATAATTTACAATTATAAATAAATTCTATAAATTATAAATTCTATAATGTTCGCCCAAGAATACTTGATTGAGATGATAATAATTTCTTCCAGCTTAACTAGATATTTTGAATTTGAACTGAATTTTGAATTTACAACAATGTTAGACCTTTTAAAAAATAAATTTGTTGTTTATTGTGGTTATCTTCAATTCGAAGGATTAGTCATGCAATTGCATGCAAAGAATTTTCAATTTATAAAATAAATAAATAAAATCCAACAATACTTGTTGGAAATTATTAATATTTAATAATATTTAATCACCATGGGTGTGTTTTAAAATGACAAGAAAATATCTATGTGAAGTTTGCAATTTGAATATGAAAATAGACAATACTTCGTGAAGTGTTGTAGTAGGCAGTTTGTAGTTTGAATCAGAAATAGGCAACACTTTCTGAAGTGTTGCAGAATACGAAACAGTGCAACCTTTGAGAATTGTTGCTGTAGGTGAAACAGTGCAACGATTGAAAGTGTTGTTGTAGGCGAAAAAATGCAACATTTAGCAAAAGTGTTATTGAAAGTGTGTGTTTCATACAGGGTCGCAACCTTATGAAACAACACCACTTTAGCCTATAAATTGGACATTCTAGATTCAGAAAAAAATCTGATAAGCCTATCATATTCACTAAAATTCCAGACACTCTTCGCTACATCAGAGTTTTCGTCGGTCTTACGCGAACTCGATAAAAGGCTGAATTATCCTGGGTATTCCTGCGTTCCAACTCTAAGACATATTGAGAGTGCTTGAAATACTTATAAGGAAAGTGATTCCGCTCACGATTCTAGCCTCGATCCCTTCAATTGAAATTGATTTTCTAACAATCTTATAAGTATCTTAAAGGATAACGACTATCAAGGCTTCAGTTTCAAACATCAAAGTAATTACTTGCAAGAACCGGCATGAATCGGTATTATGAATTCAGGCATATAAAGATCATCTAAAGATGGATCATGACTTATATAGACCTCTGAATTTGGAGTCTAATATTTAACTAATCATGAGATGTGGAATTTTGAGAACCTTATCGAGGAGGATAAGGAATTCGAGTTTCCAACAAATGAAGAACCTCGTGAGTAAGGTTCTCCACAGATTGTTGAAACACAAACCAAAGTTTGGCACAAATTGTTGAAAAACAACCCAAGCTTAGAAACAAGAGAGTCTGAAAGACTAAAGATCAATAACCGAACAAAATTGATTGTCGACATATTTCTTTTTCCTAGCAGAAGAAAATCGTGAGAATTTTGTTCATAAGATTCCTATTATTCTTCAAGTGGAAGATGATCATAAGATTTACAAGGAATAACTTTAAAAGACTCGTCCTTTTGGCATATGATGTTATCCAAGACGAAATGGATTTGATAATGATCATACTTGGAAACTTATCAATCTACCTAAAGGATCAAGACCCATTGGGTACAAGTGGATGTTTAGAAGGAAGTATCATAGTGATGATACACTAAACACCTACAGTGATAGATTAGTAGCCAAGGGTCTTAGACCAAAGGAATGTGTTGATTGTTTCAACACATATGCACTAGTAGTAAGCACAAGGATATTGGAGTTTCGTTTGCATCAGTTCCTTTGCATGACCTTATAGTTCATCAAATGGACGTAAATACGACACTCCTTAATGGATATCTAGATGAGGAGATTTACATGGAGAAATCAGAAGGTTATGTGCTTCCTGGTAATGAACAAAAGTGCAAGATTCTTAAATAAAAGGGGAGACACACAACGAGGAAGATTTTTCAATCTTATTAAAACAAGAATTCAAAGAGTTTGTCATCATCAAAAAGGGGGAGATTGTTAAGAATATCTTATATCTAGTTTTGATTAAGACAAAGGTTATCAAAGAAGAAAAGGATCAAAAGTGTCATGCACGTCAATGATGAAGTTGACCAAAAAGGTTTAACATAGAAATTCAACTGAAGATTTGAGAGAACTGGACATAACCAAGGTACTCGTTGCAATTTATATCATACTATTTTAAATTGCTCAAAACTTCATCTCTCACTTCATCTGAAAACCTTCTTACATCATCATGCATGATTAAAAAGATCTTGAAATGATAGACACAATTTTCAATCAAAGTAAAGCGAAATAATGAGGGTTAAAAACATAATCAAAGAAATTATATTGAGAAAAACACTTGTCAACATAATCATAAACATTTAAAAGGTGGAAAATATAATTTTAGACTTTCTATTTATTAAAACTTTTCCACTTCCTTTAATCAACCAACACAATTTTTTTAACACACTATCAATTTTATGCCTTTTAACAAATCCTTTTATGTTTACTTCAAGAATCTATACTTTTTGATAGACCCTCAATCCTCTTCAACAATATTAAATACTTTTAAAATTTATGTATTTCCAAACAAGGTTGAAACAATTTTTAAAAATTTCTCTCATTCCACATGTTAAAACCAAACAATGTTAGAGGGAGGAGAAATCTTAAAACCAAACAAGGTTAGAGGGATGAGAAATCTTATTTTCCTTGTATATAACATTTAAATTTATTTTTTGTTTGGACAAAAATAATAATTCAATCATTCTTTATAGTATTCTTGTATATTATTATAAATCTCAAATATGAATTCAAATTTAAACATAGTATACTCTAAAACTTTCCCTCTTTAAAATCAGGATGTCAATTACTAGGCCAATTCGGTGCATGTTTGGTTATGCTTTTGAAAAAGCTAAAAGCAATTCTGGGAGTGTAGAATTTTTGGGTAATTTTAAGATGTTTGGTTATGCAAAAGTATAATTGATTCTGTCTCCATAATTGATTCTGTCTCCAGAATTGATTCTACTTGAAGCTATAATTTGTAGCTTCTACCTCCAGAATTGATTCGGGATGATTTTTACATAAATATATCCAAACATAAATCAATTATGATAAACTCAATTGTGATATAATCAATTCTACCAAACTCAATTCTGGTAAATATAATTTTGTCCACCGCCAATTCAAACACGCCCTCAATGAATCCTCGCCCTCAATGAATCGTCACCCACACCCAAAACATATAAAATGAAGATTTACACGTCTATCATTATTTGTGTATGAACCATCATTTTCAACTGCTGGTAACATTGGTCCTTACAGCATGACTTTCTCACGTTTTCAGGGAAAGTAAAATTGGCCAAACATCAAAATAGTAACACCTAATATGTCTCAATCCTCTCTGCTCAACAACTTTCTAAACATAAAATGTAGTCATTCCACATCACAATGATTAACCTATTAAAAATATATAAACAAAGAAAAGTCAAAATAATGTTACAATTTATAAGAAGATACTATTAAAGTTTAATAGTACTATATAGTATATATAATAGTTTAATAGTACTATTTATATTATTTTAAAAGTACCATCTTTGATTATATTTATTTATAAAAAAAAATATTGTTTAAATTTATTAAATAATTAATATATTGATTTATTATATAGTCTACGTTTTTTAATGAATCTAAGAAATAAATATTTAAGAGAGAGAAATAATAAATTATTTTTTAATGATATTTTTAATTAATAGACTTAATTATAATTTTGGTCTTTTATATTTTTTTATTCACAAAATTGACTTTCATTCTAAATTTAAACAGTTTTGGTCCCCTTCTTATAATTATGTATTTAAAATTAACGATATTTTTACTTTTTAAATGACAAATTACGTGTAAACCATGACAAATCATCATATATAAATTTATTATTGAACTTTATGAATAAAAATATAAGTTAAAAAACAAAAAATCTCAATGATTTTTTATGAAAAATATGATAGGAGGACTAAAACTGTTTGAATTTAAAATAGGAAGAACAAAACTGTTTGAATTTAAAATAGAATGACTAATTTCGTGAATTAGATAAAATAGAGAGATCAAAACTGTAATTTCGCTTAATTAATATCACTCATATCATTAATACTAAATATGTATTAAATATGTATTGAAAACTAATATTCTTGAACTATAGAACAAATTCATTAATTATTTAATAAATTTAGACAAGTAAACATTTTTTTATTAATAGGATAATAAGGAATATTTAATTTTGTATTTATAATAAAAAAAGTTTACTTGTCTAAATTTTTTAAATTAAATATTATTTTTCACCAAAAAGGCTAAAATCGGGGTGTCCTATACGAAAAACATCATCGGAGTGGATGACACGTTTCACAAAAGAGGCTGAAACTTGGCTGGATAACTTTATAGAAAGGATGAACGAGGTCACTAGGTTGAGCGAGATTGAAAGAGAGTCAAATAAGGAAAGGCCAAAGGCACCCGTGGAAATAGATTTAGGTGGTGAGACGTGTTTTGAATCTAACTATATGTATTTAGGTGGTGATACATTTTTTATATGTATTGTTGTCAACGTAATATGAATACAATTTGTTACATTACACATATGTAATGTATATTGAACATTAATTGTATAACAATTGGGGTTTATTTTAGAAAAAATAATTAGTTTCAAACTATTAACAACATTGTCCATGCATGCAACAGGTTTTGTACGAACAGTGGGTATGTGGCGTGATTCTGGAGATGCACTTTCGGACTAACCCCATTTTAATTGCAAAAACTACTAAATATGGGGTAATTCGAAAATGCATCTTCATAGAAACCTTTATTTTGAAAAAAATATGGTGACTCCAAAAATGCATATCCATAATATCCTCTAAGACAATATAAGGTTTCTAAGGTCCATAATAATCTAAAACTTGTATAAATATGGGGTCTCTCATCTCATGTTGATTACAAAACCACACAAGAATGAATACATATTTTCATCTTGCATTTGTGTATTTCAATGGCACAAATCTCCCACTTCAATTTAGGGTCAGCGAGGACACACCTCTCATTGATCTGAAATCCAAACTGAATAATCTTCTACGATATCCAAACATTCGAAGAGTTGTCAAATTCGGGTACCGTTCACCCATGATTGACGACGAAGAGAATGTTGGGTTAACTATTCGGAGGGTCAACATGAGAGAGCATTTACATTGTTTTTTCTCCTCTTTTTGAGCAACACAACTTTGTGAGTGACACACCACATACTCACCCAAAACCTTAGGTGATAGGTGTGTGGGCTATATCACTTATAAATGATCAAGTCTCCATTTTTATAATCAACGTGAGACTTCCCCACACTTTGTTTCTCAAAGTTTCCAACTCACTTGTTATTCTCAAACTCCCTCTCAAGTGTGAGTCTCACACGACAATGCTCCCCCTCAAGTAGAAACTCTTTTTATCCACATACACTTGTACCACCATTGACACTCTTCAATGGGACATCTCCTATCCACCACCTATGAGGAGTACTTTCGATACAAGGAAGTTAGTCCCACACTCGAACCTACCTCTGATACCATTGTTGGGTAAACTATTCGGGTGGTCAACATGACGAAGCATTTACGTTGGTTTTTTTTCTTTTTTGAGTAACACATCTTTGTGAGAGACACACCACATACTCATTTAAAACGTTAAGATGATAGGTGCGTGAGTTCTCTCACTTATAAATGCTCAAGTCTCCACTTTTCTACTTAATGTGGGACTTCCCCACACTTTGTATCTCAAAGTTTCCAACTCACACTTGTTATTCTCAACATGGAAGATACAATTGAGCAACTTTGAGTTGAAGATGAATCAAGATTTAAGAGTTATGTGAAATACATTTTGCCGTTACGAAACAAAGAGTTTGATTGAAGTGGATGCGACGACTGTAAGATCGACCGAAGATATTCCATAGATGTTGAAATGTCTCGAACCATCCGTTCATAATGAAATGTAACGTTAAATTTACGTTTACGATTATCAATGTAATTTTAAGTATTTTGATGTTGATTTATGATGTTATTTCAAAATTCTGCAATTGTTTCTGGTTTGACAAAACAAGGCCTTTTCCAGAAATGCATTTCCGTAAAATTCACTAATTTTCGAAACCACCCTAATATTGTTACTGAGATGCATCTCTGGACTAATTTTAGACAAAATGAGGACAATTCACTTATAAAGTGCTGAGATGTGTGTATTATGGGTGTGTCCGAAAATACAATTACGAAATTTTGGGCATTTTTGTTTTTTCATAAGGGTGCGCTAGCACCCCATGTGGTGTACAAAGTAACCCTCTAATCCTTATAGGGATGACAAAACGGGCCTGACCCCATAGTCATGCCCGTTTTACTTGCATTTTTTTTGTGGAACAGACTAAAATTTTAAACCCGCACCCTCTAATATGATCGTCTCTTCCTACTTTGTTTTTTTTTCCAGACTTTTGCGGGTGCAAATTTACATAAAATTTTGTAATTATTAGATTAGAAAATTGCAGTGCGTGCAGACCCGTTCCGCTTTTATTTTTTATCAGACAAGCCAAAATTTTAATATGTACCCTACATAATGTCCATCCGTCCTATTTTTTTCGGATTTCTGGAGAAATCTACATGCCACCCCCTTTTTTATACTTGGCACCCCCATATTTTTTTAACTCAATTTTATCTTTGTTGAAAAATGTTGAGATACAAATAATTTCCGGAAGAAATTTTCGGTATGCACTGTCAAATTGTCGGTACAACATACCGGAAATTTCAGGTACATCATACCGGAAATTTTAGTTACTTTGAAATTTCCGGTACATACCGAAAATTTCAAATTTATTGTATCACAGTTTTTTTTTAAAATAATGGAAATTTCGGTACATCATACCGGAAATTTTAGTTAAGAAATTTCAAATTTATGGTATCACCATTTTTTTTTGTAAAAAAATACCGGATATTTCAAAAAATCCGGTAAAAACTCACGAAATTTTTAAAAATTCAGTATTTTTTCTAAATTTCCAGTAAAAGCGCATATTTTGTAAAAATTAATAACTTTAAGTAAGGGTATAATGGTAAAAGCATAACTCTGGAGTGATATGTTTAATTTTAGGGGAGAGGCCCATTTGCCCCCCTTCCTATATGGTATTTCCAACTTGAAACACCCTCAAACAGTTTTGCACGCAACTCATACCTATCCTATATGTAACCATAACAACCTTGTCATCATCCATATCCAGTGTCTTAAATAGGACCATGATTCTCAATTATAAGTTGTCAAAAAAACTAAAAACTGATTCTCAAAAATATATATAACCAACACAATTAATAATCATTTATTTAATATATCCCTCATTCTGTATTACAAAGAGTGAATAGAGTTTGAACCAAACACCTCAAAATGAGGATCGAGCAACAAAATGATGGCGTATCAGCTTCCAGAAAACATCTCGTTTTTGCTTATTACGTTACTGGTCATGGTTTTGGACATGCAACTCGAGTCACCGAGGTAATAATTCTCAATTTTTGGTTTTTCCTTGTTTTTGGTCAAATGGGATACTCGATTAATAATAAAAATTGGTTTTTGATTCTGGGTTTTGGGTTTTGTTTTTTTACCAACCCAATTCTTAAAAAGAGGATTTTTTTGTTATGATTAGATTGGAATTTGAATTTTGAAATGGAAGAATGAATGAATGTGTAGGTGGTGAGGCATTTGATCGATGCAGGACATGATGTGCACGTGGTTACTGGTGCTCCTGATTTTGTTTTTACCTCTGAAGTTGACTCTCCTAGATTATTCATTCGCAAGGTGAATTTTTGTATTAATTCATTCGTTTTTTTCGTTGATTTTAATAGATAGAATGTAAGCATAATTCGAATGCTTCTTTGAAATAGGTGCTTTTGGACTGTGGAGCTGTTCAGGCAGATGCTTTGACCGTCGATCGCCTGGCTTCTTTGGAGAAGGTAATTTGAAATGACATTGAATATTTGATTGTTCATAGCTGTAATGCTTTGAAATAGTTGCTTCACCGATATTATCTGCGTTCCTGATCCGTTACTTTGTATTTGGATATGGTAGTATTCTGAAACAGCAGTTAAGCCCCGAGCTAAAATCTTGGCATTGGAAACTGAGTGGCTGAACTCTATCAAAGCTGACTTAGTGGTATGTGAAATATTCTTTCCTTGGTGATAAGAAAAAGTGATTAGAAGAAAATGATATTACGAGTTTGTTTTATGCTTAAAGTAACTTAAGTTGATTTGAGAAAACAGGTCTCTGATGTTGTTCCGGTTGCGTGTCGTGCCGCAGCAGATGCTGGCATTAGATCTGTTTGTGTGACCAATTTCAGGTAACTCACGTCAGACTACCATTTTTCCGTTCTTAGAATCTTAGTTCTATTCCTTTGTTACGTGTCCATAATACTCTGGTGCATGTGTTTGTTCTTTCAGTTGGGACTTCATCTACGCAGAGTATGTCATGGCTGCTGGACTTCATCATCGTTCAATAGTTTGGCAGGTGACAATAATCCTCTTTATATCAAAGGATATTTCTATGTCCTAAATATATGAATGGCACACGAATTGAATATCATAACTACACATAACTTGTGCTATTCTGATCCTCAGTCTTTTGTGTTTGGTGGCTTATCGCTGAATGTGAAAGTTTCGTTATTGATTGTTTGTATTGATGTCTGTTTAGAAATAACTGATTATGTTTATAATATGTATGCTCAGCATTTAGTCACTTTTATACAACTTGTGGCAAATATCAATATTTTACACTGATGCAGATAGCCGAGGACTATTCCCATTGCGAGTTCCTTATTCGCCTCCCGGGATATTGTCCAAGTATGTCTATATTTACACAATGAATTATTTGAACGCAGACTTAAATTATCAATTAACTAGAACTGAGGTATCTCCCATTTTACAGTGCCTGCTTTTCGCGATGTTATTGATGTCCCTTTGGTAGTGAGGAGGCTGCACAAATCTGCAAAAGAGGTACTACCTCCCAAACTTCAGTGGATCTATTCCATAGCGTAATTTAACTCCTAATCTATGTGCTTGTAATTTTGCTTGTTAAAGGTGAGGAAGGAGCTTGATGTACCTAATGATGTGAAGCTAGTTATTCTCAACTTCGGTGGCCAGGTGATTTCTTTGATCCCCTCTTCTATAAACAAAAACTTGATAATCGTTTTTTCATGACTGAAAAGTAGCGGTTTGTTCAATTTTTCTATAAAACAGTATCATAACGCCGCTATAGCTTATATTTAGCAATATTTTGTGCTAAACAGTGTAGTACAGAATAATAACGATTATTTCAAATTCCTCTATGTTATAGCGCCACTATAGCCGCGATTTAACAACACCATCTAGAATG
The DNA here is from genome assembly GCF_029867415.1 of Vicia villosa. Classification (NCBI taxonomy): domain Eukaryota; kingdom Viridiplantae; phylum Streptophyta; class Magnoliopsida; order Fabales; family Fabaceae; genus Vicia; species Vicia villosa. The sequence continues at coordinate 179,538,857 of NC_081183.1, forward strand.
CTGCAATTTTGCAAAAAATTGTTATTTGATTCTCATATTCGTGGCATGTTTGACTAATGACTCTTGTTTTATATCTAGCCATCGGGATGGAAGTTAAAGGAGGAGTTTCTACCTCCTGGCTGGTTGTGCTTGGTACTTCTTCCGCCACTTTTTGTATCATTCTTTTCATTAAATTGCTTATAATATTTCATCATTTCTAATCTTGCTTTCATTATCCAGGTTTGTGGTGCTTCTGAAAATGCGGAGCTACCACCGAATTTTAGGAGACTTGCTAAAGATGCATATACGCCCGACATTATTGCAGCATGTGACTGTATGCTTGGTTAGTATGAAACTTGTATGATTGCAACAAGTTGAATTAAACGGAAGAGTATATATAATTGCAATTTTTATGATTATTTTAGGAAAAATTGGATATGGCACCGTTAGTGAAGCCTTGGCGTACAAGTGTCCCTTTGTCTTTGTAAGAAGAGATTATTTCAACGAAGAACCGTTTTTGAGAAATATGCTTGAGGTATTCTATTGTCTTTTTCTGTATCAGTTTGCTTTTCTCTTCAATGTTTTGTTGTTGTTGTTGCTGCCGAGGGTCTTAGAAGATATAATAACCGTCTTGTGTTTTTTTTTTTTAATTTAGTATTCTCAATGTGGTGTCGAAATGATCAGGCGAGATTTAATCACCGGTCACTGGAGACCTTATCTTGAACGTGCAATAAGTTTGAAACCCTGCTATGAAGCAGGCATTAATGGTGGCGAGGTACCTCTCTTTTTCTTTTGTTAACGTTCTCTTCAGCCCTTATTTGTTAGCACTATTGTGTTACCTCTATTTTGTTATTTGAACTATTCGGTATTTATATTCTTCTAAGGTTGTTCCTTTCCCTAACTTGCTATTGGCGTATTGCAGGTAGCAGCTCACATCCTTCAGGAGACAGCTTTTGGAAAAAATTATGCATCAGATAAGGTAAAGGATTTGTGATTACCGTTTTATTACCGCGTTCGTTTTTTCGTAAATTTTGTCATCAATTCAGTTTAATGAAAAATTTGAAAATATTGCAAAAGTGATTAAACTTAGATTTTCATTTCATATTTTTTACTTAATGATATTTAGCTTAGCGGCGCCAGAAGATTGCGCGATGCCATAGTTCTTGGTTATCAACTCCAAAGAGCTCCCGGCCGAGATATTGCGATCCCTGAATGGTATGCTACAGCCGAAGACCAACTTAGCCAGTCATTACCTAGTTCTCCTCTGGATGATAGAGGCTTTAGATCCCATTCGTGAGTGTCGCTTCTCTTCGTCGGTATAATTTTCTTGTCTGTTTCGTAATATGCAGTATAACTAACTACCTCTTATTTTTATATTTCCTGTTTTTCTAGAGGCGTTGAAGACTTTGACATTCTTCATGGAGATGTCCAAGATCTTCCGGATACCGTGGCGTTCTTACAGAGCCTATCCGAGTTGGTTGCAAAACACACTAGGAGAGAGCGCAAGGCTGCGGCTAATCTCTTCAATTGGGAGGTCTTAATCGTTTCATATGAAAATAAAATTTTATAAATTAATTGTCTCTGAACTCACGCCTTCGAAGAAACAGTTGCTATGTCACATAATCTATTAACTTCAAATGCTTATTCTTTCACATTTTGACTTTGTACATTTTTGTGACAGGAAGAAATTTTCGTAACGAGAGCTCCGGGAAGGTTAGATGTAATGGGCGGTATTGCTGATTATTCTGGTAGCCTTGTCCTGCAGATGCCAATTAGAGAGGCCTGTCATGTTGCTTTGCAAAGAGTCAATCCAAGTAAGCATAGACTTTGGAAACATGCAGAGGCCAGACAGAATGACAAAGGCGGGAATCCAACCGCTGTCTTGCAAATTGTATGGTCGAGAACTTACTAAATTTCCGTGCATTTATTCAACACCGTCATCTTTTCTTGAAGATGATAATGACTTCTCTTAATGTGCATTTTAACCGAATCTGGATCGTGTCAGGTATCATACGGCTCAGAATTAGGAAATCGCGGTCCAACGTTTGACATGGATTTGTCTGATTTCATGGATGGAGACAAGCCAATCTCATATAAGAAAGCGAGAAAATACTTTGCTCAAGATCCATCGCAAAAGTCGGTAACACAAATGCATCACTTCATTCGCACAAGCCACTACTGGAATCCTATCATGCTAATATATGATTATTGACAAACTTTTGCAGGTGGGCAGCATATGTTGCTGGGGCAATTTTAGTCTTAATGACCGAATTGGGCGTGAAATTTGAAGATAGTATAAGCATGCTGGTACGTCCTGTTCTCTTCCTATGCTATCAAACCTATCCCCATTAAGTTTTCTAAGATTTCGATTATGTAATCAAATATGTGTATAGGTTTCATCCGCGGTCCCAGAAGGGAAAGGTGTATCATCTTCTGCATCCATCGAGGTGGCTAGTATGGCTGCTATTGCAGCAGCTCACGGTAATAATGCTTCGCTTTATTTATTTTTGGAAACTTTATTAATTCGTCTCATAGAGTAAAATTGGTTTTCGGCGAGAGCAAGTTGTGTTAAAATCATTGATTCTTTGTAACTCAGGATTAAATATCAGCTCAAGGGATCTGGCTTTGCTCTGCCAGAAGGTTAGACTATATCCAGTATAATGATCGAAATGGATTCGCTATGCTGCTGTATATACATGTTTAATCTCGCTCATTCTCGTTTCAATTTCCATTAGGTCGAAAATCACATTGTCGGAGCTCCATGCGGTGTCATGGACCAGATGGCTTCAGCATGCGGTGAAGCCAACAAACTTCTTGCTATGATTTGTCAGGTGTGTATCATTACAAGCTACAAAATTCGGTGCTTTCGTATTTTTTAGACCTTAGAATCAATATTATGGTAATGCTTGTTGTTAATGCAGCCTGCAGAAATTGTCGGCCTTGTCGAAATTCCAAGTCATATCCGTGTTTGGGGAATCGACTCTGGAATAAGACACAGGTTGGTTTTCTATTATATAATTTTTTTCTTCGTTACGGACACAGGTTGGTTAAAAAATGTTCTATTTCAGTGTTGGAGGTGCAGATTATGGATCTGTCAGAATTGGGGCATTTATGGGTATGAAGATGATAAAGTCGCAGGCTTCTCAGGTATTGACCGAAATGTGTGCCGCAAATGGGTTGAATTCCGATGAAGTTGAACAAGACGACATAGAGCTACTTAAACAAGAAACCTCCTTAGATTACTTGTGCAATTTAATGCCTCACAGGTAAATCGTTTTTTCCTTAATTCAAAAAAGTTACTGTGATTCGCAAAAATTTTGATTTCCATATGTTACATTCTGTTGATGATAGAGTTCCTTCTTATAACTTCTGTTGTTAGATTTGAGGCTCTTTACGGCAAGACTATACCCGAATCTGTTGCTGGCGAGACATTTCTAGAGAAATATAAAAATCATAACGATCCTGTCACTGTTATTGATGAGAAGTGTAATTACGGAGTGAGAGCTCCCACAATACATCCTATCTATGAAAATTTCCGAGTCAAGGTTAGGACTTCATTCGATAAATTAATCGGTTACAAGTAACTCATTATGTATATCATTTTACTTAATTCTCCCTGCTATAATGTGGTGCGCAGACCTTCAAAGCGCTTCTGACATCCGCAAGTTCAACCGATCAACTTACAACATTAGGAGAATTGCTATATCAGGTACATCCACAGCTTCAATCAATCAACGCAAACGTCTTAATTTTCGTTTACTCTTACAAATGTTATAATGAAACTTTGATGCTAGAGTGAGAAAAATAATTTAGTATAAACTATGATTTGCAGTGCCACTACAGCTATAGTGCTTGTGGACTTGGCTCTGATGGAACAGATAGGCTTGTACACTTGGTACAAGAATTGCAGCATAGTGCAGCGTCTAAATCGGAAGGCGGGACGTTATGCGGCGCTAAGATCACTGGCGGGGGTTCGGGTGGAACAGTTTGCGTAATCGGTAGAAATTGCCTCAAGAGCAGCGAACAAATTTTCGAGGTATTTTATTATGAATTTAACATTCATGCAAGGCCTCATCAAACTCCTAAGTCTAAACTCCTGTAATGAAATTTGATTTCAGATTCAGCAGAGGTACAAAAAAGCTACTGGTTACTTGCCGTTTATTTTCGAGGGATCGTCACCAGGTGCGGGAAAGTTCGGCTACCTGAAGATTCTTCGGCGGGCTACCCTGAAAAAAGATGAGAGCTATGGTGATTTTAATGCAGTCTTGACTGAGAATGAAAGCTGATCATGGCTTGTATTTATGTATCTCACAATCATGGCTCGTATTCATGCAACCTAGATACGCACGCATAATGAATGATAAGATTGAATTGCAAATCTACAACAAAAATAAAATATGTTTGGCATTCCCCAACTACATATTACATAAATATCTCCAAAGTTATGATTGGATTGATGAAAGTGAACGGAGCAGAGCACAAGCAAACATAATGGAATAAAGTGGAACAAAAGGGAAATAAATCAATGAAGCATAGATTTTATTATATATTATGTATTTTCTTGTATAAATTGACGGAATGAAACAAAGCAACTACCTCATTCCATTGTATATTTGAAGGATCGGACGAAATGAATTCTATTATGTTCCATTATGTTTTCATATGTTCTCAAAAATCCTATAAAATGTTTTTTTTATGGACAAGATTTGTCTGGATTATATAATTTGGGCGCGTCTAATGTATACATGAGTTTTAAAGTCTTTTCATCTTCAAATATTTTCACTCAAACAACTCCAAAGAAAATCTCATTTTCATGAATTGTGTTTCAATATACAATCCTACCAATTGCATTTGATTATATGGTGTGTGAAAAAGGCATTATACATATGAAACGCAATGAGTTCGGGCAAAAAAAGTCAAAAAATGCAGATTAATAATTTCGGAGATGCATCTTCGATTTTGAGAATCAAAACGTTAAAAAATTTCGAAGATGCATCTCCGAAATTTTTTACAACCCAAAATAGCGTCCATGGCAGACATGCAGTCCCTCAAAACATCTAAAATAGTGCATTGATCAATAAAACTACCTATCAAACACGTTTTCCATTTACATAACATGTATAAACTACCTATTACATACCCTAGTCCTCAATTTTCAAGAAATGTATATAGAAAATTAAAAAAGTTTAAAATACAAAAACCACCAAATTTAGCCATGAAAACTACTATGGAAACCTACTCTAACCTCTAATCTAATCTCAAATCATCAACAAATTTAACCAAAATCCTAAATCCCTAATTATATAACTAAAACACAAATTATAAGAAAGAAAGGAAGCAAGAAGTTACCTTAGGTTGATGATGAGACAAATGAAATGTAGAATATTAAACTAGGAAAAAAAAGTAGTGTGTGAATAAGTGAGGAAGAAGGAAGAAATTTGAAATGAAGGAAAGAGAGGCAAAGACCCTCTCTAACCCTAACTGAAACGAAAAGAGGAAGGGGGGTTGGATCGGGTCCCACGTTGGGCCCAACCTAATTTTTTTTAGACACAACGTGTGATGCGCCTTGAGTAGCACGCTACATGCACATCTTTCTGCAAGCAAGAATCGAAAATCACAAAGAACGCATTACGCGTGTTGTAGCCCGCGGTGCGCGCTACATTAGACACATAATTTTTTTCTGCTACCAGCAAACATAACTTTACCGGTAGGTTTGTTTTGGCTCGATAAAAATGCAAAAATGAAAAACAATAAAAAAACACATAAAACATGATGAATATTCACAAATTGAGGTGCCTCCCAATAAACATTTTTTTAACGTCGGTCAGCTCAACGGTCAAAGGCAATCAAGTATCACCAAGAGAAATTACACTTGTTTCACGATTAAACTTACATCCCCCGATACACCTTCAACCTCTGACCATTTACCGTCCATTACTTCTTCATTTTTTGATCCTCTACCACAATAGCACTAAAGTTGTTAACCTTTTTAACCAGAAATGGTCCATACCACTTAGACTTCAACTTTCCCGGAAAAGTTTCAAATGAGAATTGAAAAGTCGCACCAATTGGCCTACTTTAAAGTCTTTAAGACGAATTTTGCTATCATGGTAGAATTTCACATTCTCTTTGTAAATCGTATTGGAATGATAAGCATTTAGCCTTAACTCATCCAACTCATGGAGTTGGACTTTCCTCTTTTCCCCACATAACTCGGGATCAAAATTCAACAACTTCAAGGCTCAAAAAGCCTTATGCTCTAATTCCACCGGCAAGTGACTTCTTTTCCCGTAAACCATATGAAACCGTGTGAGACCAATCGGAGCTTTGAAAGCGGCCCGATAGGCCCTCAAAGCCTGATCAAGCTTAAGAGACCAATATTTTCTCGAGCTTGAAACAATTTTTTCTAAAATTATTTTTATCTCTCGATTTGACACTTCACCTCGACCATTCGTCTGTGGATGGTATGGAGTAGCAACCTTATGCTTAACACCATAATGCTCCAACACTTTTTCAAGTTGAGAATTACAAAAGTGCGAACCTCCATCACTAATCAACAACCTCAGTGTACCAAAACGTGAAAAATTGTTCTTTTTCAAAAAATTTATCACGGTTTTACCGTCAGCTTTTGGTGAAGCAATCACTTCCACCCACTTGGATACATAGTCCACCGCAACTAAAATATACTCTTTAGAAAATGAGGATGGAAATGGTCCAACGAAGTCAATACTCCAACAATCAAATACTCCTGCTTCAAAGAAACTATGAAGGGAAATTTCATCATGTTTACCTATTCCACCACTACTTTGACAACTATTGCAATTCGACACATGATGGTAGGCATTCTTAAACAAAGACGACCACCAAAAGCCCGTCGGAAGGACTTTGGCTGCCGTATGAAATCCATTGTAATGCCCACCATATGGTGAATTGTGACAATGCCACAAAATACTTTTATATTCATCACTAGTAACACATCTCCTCAAGAGATTCTCACAACTCAATTTAAACAAAAATGGGTCATCCCACCCATAGAAATTAGCATCAGACAAAAACTTTCGTTTTTGGTTCCAAGTTAGATCCTCTGGTATCCACCCGGTCGCTTTGTGGTTAGCCATATCCGCGAACCAAGGTCTAACTTGAACCATGAACAATTTTTCGTCTGGAAATTCTTCCTTAACCTTATTTTCATGCTTTGTTACCTCGGTATTCACTAATTGAGATAAGTGATCTGCTGCCAAGTTTTCGGTCCCTTTTTTGTCTCGAACTTCAAGGTCAAACTCTTGAAGTAAGATAATCCACCTAATAAGCCTTTGTTTTGAGTCCGACTTTATGAGTAAGTACTTGATAGCTGCATGGTCAATATAACAAAAAATATTTGGACCAATTAAATAAGAACGAAATTTTTCCAATGCAAAAACAATAGCAAGCAATTCTTTCTCGGTTGTCGCATAATTAATTTGGGCTTCATTCAAAACCTTGCTTGCATAATGTATTGCATGGAAAACTTTGTTCTTTCTTTGGCCTAAAACGACACCCACCGTATAATCACTTGCATCGCACATAAGTTCAAAGTCAAGAGACCAATTTGGTGCAATGATTATGGGTGCATTACTCAATTTTTCTTTCAAATTATTAAAAGCTAATATACAAGCATCATCGAAGATAAAAGACTTATCTTTGTTAAGCAGATTGCTTAAAGGCTTTGCAACTTTGGAAAAGTCTTTGATGAATCTTCGGTTGAAGCCTACATGTCCCAAAAAGCTTCTAATTCCTTTCACGTTCAAAAGGGGAGGCAACTTCTCTATCAATTCAACTTTAGCTTGATCCACCTCAAGGCCTCTTGAAAAAACCTTGTGGCCTAGAACAATCCCTTCCGTCACCATAAAATTGCACTTCTCCCAATTAAGAACCAAGTTTGATTCCACACATCTTCTTAGAACAGTATCAAGATTTTTCAGGCATAAATCAAACGAAGGACCAAAAACAAAGAAGTCATCCATAAAGACTTCAATGCACTTTTCAATTAAATCAGAAAAGATTGCTCGCATACACCGTTGAAATTTTGCCTGCATTACATAATCCGAAAGGCATTCGCCAATATGCAAAAATACCGAAGGGGCATGTAAAAGCCATCTTCTCGTGATCCTCGAGATTAACTAAAATTTGATAGTATCCCGAATATCCGTCTAAGAAGCAATAGAATTGTTGACCGCATAATCGTTCGAGCATTTGATCCTACGATAGTCTATACACATCCTCCACCCCGTCAAGGTTCTTGCTGGAATTAGATCGTTCTTGTCATTACGAATCACCGTCATTCCACCTTTCTTTGGCACCACATGAACGGGGCTCACCCAAACACTATCCGAAATTGGATAAATCATCCTGGCCTCTAACATTTTAACCATTTATTTTCTAACTACTTCTTTCATGACACGGTTCAATCTTCTTTGTGGTTTAGCCACCGGTTTGAAATCGTCTTCCATCAAAATCTTGTGCATACAAAAGGAGGGACTTATTCCTTTGAGATCGGAAAGATTCCATCCCATTGTTTCTTGATTTTTCTTTAAGACACCAAGTAATTTTTCTTCTTCTCCCTTAGAAAGGGCATTGCTAATAATCACCGGTTTGTTCTTGTTATTCTTAAGGAATGCATACTTCAAATGTGAAGGAAGCATTTTTCAATTCAAGCTTACATTCCTCCTTGACAGTTGGTATTTTCAAATCATCCACCACATCTTCCAAAGGAGGAATTTCTTATAATGCTTCCAACTCTTTCAAACATTCCTCAATCTCTTTCTCTTCATCTTCATTGAGGATTTGAAGAACATTTGTGAGAGCTCTCTCAAGAGGAGTAGACACATGATTTTTCTTCCTTACTTGCATGATAGCTTCATTGATTGCATCTACTCTAAAACAATCACTTTTATCATTGGAATGCTTCATTGTTTTGAAAAGATTAAAACACACCTCTTCATCTAAAACTCTAACTTTCATTAGACCGTCATCAATATCGATCATCATCTGAGCAATTTTCATGAAAGTTCTTACAAGAAGATCTCAATGAAGCGTGGGAGAGGTTCAAATCTATGGTACGGAAATGCAAAGGACATGGGTTTGATGAGCTAACAAAAATCCATATCTTTAGAAATGGGCTTCAACCACAACCGAAAACTCTCTTGGATGCTACCGCTGGTGTTTCTTTGATGTCCAAAAGTGCTAAAGAAGCAATAGCTATTATCGATCGAATGGCTCTCAATGATCATCATGGACAACACAACCGAAGTACTTTACAGAGAAAACCAGGAATCATTGAGTTAGGAACTAATGATGCAATACTTGCTCAAAACAAGTTATTGACTCAACAAGTGGAGTTACTCACTCAACAAATGTCAAAACTTCCACAACAACTCAAGGAGATGCATGAGATTCTGTCATACCCCAAAATTTTCCCACCACATTTTTATACTCAAGCTCATTTGAGCATCAGAAGCTCAAGACTTGACTGACTGTACACTCTCCTAAACAGCAACCCTCAAACTAGGGTTTTGATCTTTTCAAAGTAAAATCAAGTTCTAAGACCTCAAATGGAACCCTTGGTCTCTCGTATGATTCAAATAATCCTCATGCCAAGTTTCAAGATCTGATTCATAGGATTGCTCAGCCAACTGCTCAAATGATCAATAGGCGACTAGTTTGACCAAAAAGTCAACTGTGGTCAAAGTACAGTCAAAATTCCTGATTTTTGGTCAACATCCTTATTCTGAAGTATCATTCATCATTTGATCAAGGATTGATCATGATTCATCAAGGAAAGATCAGAAATCCACTAAACTCCAAGTTTCTAATTTAAGGCTTTAACCTAAAAGTCAACCTAACTTTGAATGATCATATCTCTTTCATACTTTATCAGAAATTCCCCAACCAAAGCTCATTCTCAAGGAAATTTGATTCTCTACAACTTTTATGTTGGGTCCAAGATCAAGAAATGCTTTCGCATAAGAGATATAAGCCAAAACATTGTAGGTCCTTCTAGAAGCTCGCAAACAAGCAGTTTTTTGTCAGGAGCCATATCATCAAGATTAAGTCTCCAAATGCAAAAAAGCTTCCAAAGTGGCTTGTAGAAGACATCTTGGGATTTCCAAAAAGTCCTAGATCATTTCCATATGGTGAAAATTGAAGGAGTTATGGCTTGTACAAGTTGATCGATTTTGAGAAAATATACCTAGTGCAAAGTGAGGAAGTTTGATGTTTTGAACTTTTGGGCCTAAGCTTTGGAATTCAAATATGTCCATAACCTAAATAAGAACCTCTAAAGCAATTCCCACACTTGTATTATTTTATTTGATATTTGTTTGAATTTATTTCAAATAAAGGCAAATAAATTAATTAAAAGTACAAAGTAATGGATTTAATTCATGGATCTTTATTTTCAATCACCCAATGGCCCAAATTAACACCATAATCAAACTCAAAATCGTGGAAGCAAGCCATGAAGAGATTGAGACCAAAAATAGAAAGAAAACCATATAAGTTTCAATCAAATTTTTCTCTCCATGAACATGAGATCCAAGCCCATGAAGCAACCCTAATAATCACCCACTATATATCACAACATGCTGGTCATAAGGATTCACGTTTTGGCAGCCAAGGGAACAACGATTCAAAGCCTCCAAAAAATCTCAAAAACTAGGGCAAAACTTCTTTCCTTGAAGCAGGCACTTTCCATCGAAACCAATCGTCCCAACCTCCTCCTAAAGCGCCAAAGAGCAAACCTGGATCAAAGAGAGAGATTAAAACGGCCATGGATGCATACTCATCGTTCTTTATGTTTCATAAGCACTTGATGCTCGTTTTCCATGTTTTATCATGTTCTAACCTAAAATAATCATTGCTTTGAGTTTCTAACAGGTTTTAGAGAAGGTTTGATGCGCAGCATGGAAGCTTGGAGCCTTAAACCGTCGCGTGCCATTGTTAGGGCAAGGAACCTTCGTTGCTCCGTATGCACAATTCCGGGTGTTTTCAGTTAAAACTGAGTCTACCAATGAACCCGCAGAGGTCTGTTTAGGGGAGTAGGGTCTCTTTTTTGCGTTTATTGTGGTTGTTTTGCAGGCTTGAATTTCGCGTCGGAGGTTGAAGACGACCGGAAAATGGAATCCGGCGTCGCTGGCTGTTGGGGAAGATGGTGAGCCACGCGTAGGGAAACCAGGGGCCAGTCAAAGATTAAAGCTCCTCTCTCCAATTCCTATTGGTGTATTCACAAATCTGGGGCCCACGTTTGATTTTCGTTTTTATTTTGTCATTTGAAATAGTTTTTTTTATATAATTTACCATGCAAGTTTATTTGACAATTAAGTCGAGTGGCGCAGGTGGTGGAATTGAACGCAGGCGTGGCCTCAAGAACCTGGGTTCGAACCCAGGGGTTATATAAATTTTTTGTGTGATTTCGTGCTAAAAGATCGAGCGTTACGCACATATGAATACCCACGATACACCCTCAATTATCCAGCCATCAGATCTTAGACTCAGTTTATCTAACGCTCCTGAGAGCGCAGGTGCATCAAGGAACCTCAGGAGCGCACCACACACGATCCAAGCTAAGTCATTTTTTTTATTATTTCTTTTTATTTTTTAATTACATGAATACTTTTATTTTAATTTTCTTATTTTCTTTTTCTATTATAATTATTATTATTCACATTTTTTATTTATCTTAATAAATTATTTTTTATATAGTAAAATTATAATCATCACTTTTTAATCGGGAACTCGATTTTTTCCACAATTTTATCAATAATTGTTTTTAGATACTAAAAATTATTATTTTTGTACTTACTTTTAAACAATTAGTTAATTAGGTTGAAAACCAATAATTGAAAATTTTAGGTTTGTTAACCTCAATTCATTTATAAACCCTAATAGCCTTAGGTTTACTAGTAGGTGTTGCCCATTAACCCTGGTTAACTTTTGTACCTTTCGGGGATTAATCAAGATCCTTCAGCCACGCGCCATCAGATCAAAAGCTAAGTTTCTAACTCTTTCTTTGTTTAAATATCATTTTAATTTCTATTTTGCTTTTTTTTTTGCCTAGAATAGGGTTTGCCCCGAATAGTCAATGATTCCCTCCTACACTCACCCCTATTATTTTCCTCTTAATTTTCAGAGCTGATCAAGGGTTCGAGGAAGATCAAGGCTCAAGATAATTAAACTAATTATTCATCCCTCTTATTTTCTGCTTTTGTTCCCCTTCCCCGCAGGTGTTTATTGTAATAGCGTAGGACTTCTATTTTTCTGCCTTTAATTTCTGCAATTTTAAACTGTGTGGTTAGTAATCTTAGGGAATGCAAGACTATTAACTGAATCTAGATCACTAATTTACAAGATAAATATCATCGAAGTTAACCACCTGATTGTGCCACACACACCTTTAGGGTAATCCCTCTCGTTGCCTTGTTGCCTTATTTATCTGTTGCCTGTTGCCTCTAATTGTACTAAATAGTCAAGTCCCTCGATTCCGAGGATACCTAAAGCAAGGTTGCCTAAAGAGATTAAAAATCATCTAGTCCCTCGAAGTTGCCTCGGTAAAAGATGACTGTCCCAATTGCTAAGGTATCCTCGCATGATGCCTAAACAGAATGACTATTATATCCTTCCCTTAGACTACTTGCCCTCTTTATGGCAAGGGGCAGTCTTATGGCGAACGATATCTCGATGACCCTTCAACATCTAATTGAAAGACTTCCTGCCCTCTCATGGTATGGATAGACCCTTTCACCCGAAAAGCTAAAAGAACAAATGTTTTATAACTTAGGGTAGTTGCTACTAATTGCTTGCTCTAAAATTCAAATTACTTTTCACACCTCATCTTCAAAACGATTTCTAAAAGGCTACGCTTATTTTACAAGCTAAAGTCCTTATTCAAAAATATTTTCTAATCACATACTACACTTCAAACATTTCAAACAATTCAAAAGTGAGCTAAGCAATTAAGAGCCCATGGATAACCATGGATACAAAGGGTGCTTTAAACCTTCCCTTTGTATAACCTACCCCCCGAACTCAAAATCTTTTTAAAAGGTCTTTTCCTGTTCATTTAGCCTTTCTATTAAATTGGATAAAATAAAAGTCCGTGGCGACTCTTGCTTACCGTACATTTCGATAAAGTCAGTTCACCGTATTACAGAACTGACGACTCTGCTGGGGATGCTTTCGAATAAAAGAGGGGTTACCTTAGAGCTAGGATCACTTTAAATTTGTTTGACTTGTTTTCTTTATCTTTAAAAGGTTGTTTTGGGTATTCTGCTGTGTGAAAGATCCTACACCCGGATCTAGTGTGCCTTAGGTATGTGGCATGAGACCAAGGAGATTGTACGACATGTATCGTTATGGTTGAACTGGTGGCCACCGTTAGTGCGACGCTTTGGTTTGTCCTGATGGCCCTTGAATATGATCGAGGAGACATTTGGCTACCGCGTGGTGTCATAAGCACTAATTCGCCCTTAGAACCTTAGTTGAACTTGACTTTGGCTTATAGGAAATAGAGAGATAGCTAGCTTTGGATTCCTGACTGAAGCCGGTTGATACTCGATGCTACACTCATTGAGATTGGACTCCAGGGATGCTTTTGGCTGGCCGATCGAGTGCCATTTAAATCAATAGTAGATTTTTTTCCCGTATATCATTTTTGAATAAAAAATATTTGGATCTTTAATATCATTAAATAATAGATTTTTTTCTATATGCAAATATTATTTTATTTAGGTATCATTTACAAAAATATTTGGACCAGTATTAAATTTTTGTATATAAAAATATTTAGATAAATAATATTTTTTTTTTGTATACCATTTTTGGATCGAAAATAACAATTTCCGTATATAAAAATATTTAGATTTTTTTTTCTGTATACAGACTTCATTTTTGTTTAGGTATCATTTAGAAAAATCTTTGGATCAATAGTAAATTTCGTATATAAAAATATTTAAATCAATAGTAGATTTTTTCTTGTATACTATTTTTGAATAAAAATATTTGGATCATTAATACCATTTTTTGTAAATAATAGATTTTTTCCGTATACAAATATTATTTTTGTTCAGGTATCATTTACAAAATTATTTGGATCAATAATAGATTTTTTGAAAATTTTTTTCCTGTATACCATTTTTGACTAAAAATATTTCGATACTATTTTTCGTATATAAAAAATATCAATAATAGATTTTTTTTTTTGGAAAAAAGAAGTGAAAAAGTGATAAAGAGAAATAAATAGAGAATAGAGAGAGATTTGATAAATTTGATAAAATACGAGGGTTCTACCATTTTAATAATAAAATTAAGAATTTTATGGTGCAAAAATAACCACAATTTTAATATGTTAAAAAGAAATCAAATAAATGTATTTTTGACTTTTCCATATATATTAATTTTCTTATATTATTGATAATAATATAATATTGATTTGTTCTTTTAAATTCAACTCGAGCTCAGCGCGGAATGATAAACTCTCACACTCACGAGTCACAAGCTATAGCTATCTCTCTTCTATTTTTTCTGAGTTTCATTTTTATTTTCATCCAAAAAAGTAGGTAGCAATTCAAAGCAATGGAGTTCACAAACCTTGATGTCACAAATGAGAAACTCATACAAAATGACATCTCTTCATCTTCATCATCTTCTTCTCAACCCAGAAAAGGTGGTTTCAGAACCATGCCCTCTATCATAGGTACTGTCTCATTCTATTCTTAATGTTTTTTGTTTATGTTTTTATATATTTGATGACCCTTTTGAATGTTTTCTTTGTAACAGTGAATGAGTGTTTTGAGAGAGTGGCAAGTTTTGGAATAACGATGAAAAACAAATTGCCTATATGATATGCCCAATTTGAGACACCCTCAAACAGTTTTGCACGCAACTCATTCCTATCCTATGTAACCATAACAACCCTGTCATCATCCATATCCAATGTCTTAAATAGGATCATGATTCTCAATTCTAGTCTGTCAAAAAAACTATAAACTGATTCTCAAAAATATATATAACCAACACAATTAATAATCATTTATTTAATATATCTCTCATTCTGTATTATAGACTTTGAACCAAACATCTCAAAATGAGTATCCAGCAACAAAATGATGGCGTCTCAGCTTCCAGAAAACATCTCGTTTTTGCTTATTATGTTACTGGTCATGGTTTTGGACATGCAACTCGAGTCACCGAGGTAATTCTCAATTTTTGGTCAAATGGGATACTCGATTAATAATAAAAATTGTTTTTTGATTCTGGGTTTTGGGTTTTGATTTTTTTACCACTCCAATTCATAAAAAGAGGGTTTTTTTGGTTTTGTTTTGTTATGATTAGATTGGAATTTGAATTTTGAAATGGAATGAATGAATGTGTAGGTGGTGAGGCATTTGATCAATGCAGGACATGATGTGCATGTGGTTACTGGTGCTCCTGATTTTGTTTTTACCTCTGAAGTTGACTCTCCTAGATTATTCATTCGCAAGGTGAGTTTCTGTATTGATTCATTCATTTTTTTCGTCCATTTTAATGGATAGAATGTAAGCCTCATTCGAATGCTCCGAAAAATAGGTTCTTTTGGACTGTGGAGCTGTCCAGGCAGATGCTTTGACCGTCGATCGTCTGGCTTCTTTGGAGAAGGTAATTTGAAATGCCATTGAATATTTGATTGTTCATAGTTGTAATGCTTTGAAGTAGTTGCTTCGACGATGTTTTCTGCATTGCTGATCAGTTACTTTGTATTTGGATATCGTAGTATTCTGAAACAGCGGTAAATCCTCGAGCTAAAATCCTGGCATTAGAAACTGAGTGGCTGAACTCTATCAAAGCTGACTTAGTGGTATATGAAATATTCTTCCCTTGTTGATCGGAAAAATTAATTTGAAGAAAATGATATTACGAGTTTGTTTTACGCTTAGAGTAACTTTAAGTTGATTTGAGAAAACAGGTCTCCGATGTTGTTCCGGTTGCATGTCGTGCCGCAGCAGATGCTGGTATTCGATCTGTCTGTGTGACCAATTTCAGGTAACTCACGTCGACTACCATTTTTTGTTATTCTATTCCCTTTTGCTTATCCCTCATTGCATATCTTTGTTATTTCAGTTGGGACTTTATCTACGCAGAGTATGTCATGGCTGCTGGACTTCATCATCGTTCAATAGTTTGGCAGGTGACAATAATCCTCTTTATATCAAAGGATATTTCTATGTCCTAAATATATGAATGACACATGAATTGAATATCATAAGTACACATAACTTTTTCTATTCAGATCCTCGATCTTTTTATGTTTTGGTGGCTTATCGCGAATGTGAGAGTTTCATTACTGACTGTTTGTGTCGATGTTTTGTTTAGAAATAACTGATTATGCTTATAAGTAATACATGCTCAGCATTTAGTGTCACTTTTATACAACTCGTGGCAAATATCAATATTTTACACTGATGCAGATAGCTGAGGATTATTCCCATTGCGAGTTCCTTATTCGCCTCCCGGGATATTGTCCAAGTATGTCAATATTTACATAATTGAATTATTTGAACGCAAACCTAAATTAACGATTAACTAGAATTGTGGCATCTCCAATATTTACAGTGCCCGCTTTTCGCGATGTTATTGATGTCCCTTTGGTGGTGAGGAGACTGCACAAATCTGCAAAAGAGGTACTACCTCCCAAACTTCAGTGGATCTATTCCATAGCGTGATTTAATTCCTAATCCACGTGCTTGTAATTTTGCCTGTTAAAGGTGAGGAAGGAGCTTGGTGTGCCCGATGATGTGAAGCTAGTTATTCTCAACTTCGGTGGCCAGGTGATTTCTTTGATCCCGACCTTTATAAACCAAAACTCGATAATAGTTTTTTCATGAATGATAAAAATTGCTTCTATTTTTTGTCTCAGTGTTGTCAATAGCAGATCATAGAAAATAGCAGTCTGTTCAAATTTTGCTATAAAACAGTATCATAACGCCGCTATAGCTACTACTTAACAATATCTTGTTCTAAATAGTATAGTGCAGAATAAAAACGATTTTTTCAAATTCCTCTATGTTATAGCGCCACTATAGCCGCGATTTAACAACACCATCTAGAATGCTGCAATTTTGCAAAAATTTGTCATTTGATTCTCGTATTCGTGGCATGTTTGACTAATAACTCTTGTTTTATATCTAGCCGTCGGGATGGAAGTTAAAGGAGGAGTTTTTACCTTCTGGCTGGTTGTGCTTGGTACTTCTTCTACCATTGTTTTGTATCATTCTTTTCATTAAAATGTTATTAATTTATTTTGCTTATAATATTTCGTCATATCTAATCTTGCTTTCATTATCCAGGTTTGTGGTGCTTCTGAGAATGCAGAGCTACCACCGAATTTTAGGAGACTTGCTAAAGATGCATATACGCCCGACATTATTGCAGCAAGTGACTGTATGCTTGGTTAGTATAGAACTTGTATGATTGCAACAAGCTGAATTAAACGGAAGAGTATATATAATTGCAATTTTTATGATTATTTTAGGAAAAATTGGATATGGCACCGTTAGTGAAGCCTTGGCGTACAAGTGTCCCTTTGTCTTTGTAAGAAGAGATTATTTCAACGAAGAACCGTTTTTGAGAAATATGCTTGAGGTATTCTATTGTCTTTTTCTGCATCAATTTGCTTTTCTTTTCAGTGTTTTTTGTTGTTGCTGCTGCTGCTGCTGCTGAGGGTTTTAGAAGATATAGTAACCGGCTTGTGTTTTTTTTTTTCAATTTAGTATTCTCAATGTGGTGTCGAAATGATCAGGCGGGATTTAATTACCGGTCACTGGAGACCTTATCTTGAACGTGCAATAAGTTTGAAACCCTGCTATGAAGCAGGAATTAATGGTGGCGAGGTACCCTCTTTTTCTTTCGTTAACTTTCTCTTCAGCACTTATTTTTTAGCACTATCGCATTACCTTATTTTGTTATTTGAACTATTCGGTATTTATATTCTTCTAAGTTTTTCCTTGGCGTATTGCAGGTAGCAGCTCACATCCTTCAGGAGACAGCTTTTGGAAAAAATTATGCATCAGATAAGGTAAAGGATTTGTGATTACCATTTCATTACAGTGTTCGTTTTTTGTAAATTTTGTCCTCGATTCAGTTTAATGAAAATATTGCAAAAGCGATTAAACTTCGATTTTCTTTTCATATTTTTTACTTAATGATGTTTAGCTTAGCGGCGCCAGAAGATTGCGTGATGCCATAGTTCTTGGTTATCAACTCCAAAGAGCTCCAGGCCGAGATATTGCGATACCTGAATGGTATGCTACAGCCGAAGACCAACTTAGCCAGTCATTACCTAGTTCTCCTCGGGATGACAGAGGCTTTACATCCCATTCGTGAGTGTCACTTCTCTTCGTCGCTATAATTTTCTTGGCTGTTTCGTAATATGCAATATAACTAACTACCTCTTATTTTTTATATTTCCTATTTTTCTAGAGGCGTTGAAGACTTTGACATTCTTCATGGAGATGTCCAAGATCTTCCAGATACCGTGGCGTTCTTACAGAGCCTATCCAAGTTGGTTGCAAAACACACTAGGAGAGAGCGCAAGGCTGCGGCTAATCTCTTCAATTGGGAGGTCTTAACAGTTGTTATGTCACGTAATCTATTAACTTCAAATGCTTATTCTTTCACATTTTGACTTTGTACATTTTTGTGACAGGAAGAAATTTTTGTAACGAGAGCTCCGGGAAGGTTAGATGTAATGGGCGGTATTGCTGATTATTCTGGTAGTCTTGTCCTGCAGATGCCAATTAGAGAGGCCTGTCATGTTGCTTTGCAAAGAGTCAATCCAAGTAAGCATAGACTTTGGAAACATGCAGAGGCCAGACAGAATGACAAAGGCGGGAATCCAACCGCTGTCTTGCAAATTGTATGTTCGAGAACTTACTAAATTTCCGCGCATTGATTCAACACCGTCACCATTTCTTGAAGATGATAATGATTTTTCTTAATGTGCATTTTAACTGAATTTGGATCGTGTCAGGTATCATACGGCTCGGAATTAGGAAATCGTGGTCCAACGTTTGACATGGATATGTCTGATTTCATGGATGGAGACAAGCCAATCTCATATGAGAAAGCGAGAAAATACTTTGCTCAAGATCCATCGCAAAAGTCGGTTACACAAATTCATCACTTCATAACATGCCATTTCTGGAATCCTATTATGCTAATATATGATCATTGACTAACTTTCGCAGGTGGGCAGCATATGTTGCTGGGGCAGTTTTGGTCTTAATGACCGAATTAGGCGTGAAATTTGAAGATAGTATAAGCATGCTGGTATCTCCTGTTCTCTTCCTATGTTATTAAACCTATTCCCATCTCATTTTCTAATATTTCGATATGGTAATCAAATATGTATAGGTTTCATCCGCGGTCCCAGAAGGGAAAGGTGTATCATCTTCTGCATCCATCGAGGTCGCTAGTATGGCTGCTATAGCAGCAGCTCACGGTAATAATGCTTCGCTTTATTTATTTTTGGAGTAAAATTGGTATTCGACGAGACCAAGTTGTGTTAAAATCATTGATTGTTTGTAACTCAGGATTAAATATCAGTTCAAGGGATCTTGCTTTGCTCTGTCAGAAGGTTAGACTATAATCAGTATAATGATCAAAATGGATTCGTTATGCTGTTGTATATATGCATGTTCACTTGATTTAATCTCACTCATTCTCGTTACAATTTCCATCAGGTCGAAAATCACATTGTCGGAGCTCCATGCGGTGTCATGGACCAGATGGCTTCAGCATGCGGGGAAGCCAACAAACTTCTTGCTATGATTTGCCAGGTGTGTATCATTACAAGCTACAAAAATCGGTGCTTTCGTATTTTTTAGACTTTAGAATCAATATTATGGTACTGCTTGTTGTTAATGCAGCCTGCAGAAATTGTCGGCCTCGTGGAAATTCCAAGTCATATCCGTGTTTGGGGAATTGATTCTGGAATAAGACACAGGTTGGTTTTCTATTATATAATTTTTTCTTCGTTACGGACACAGGGTGGTTAAAAAATGTTCTATTTCAGTGTTGGAGGTGCAGATTATGGATCTGTCAGAATCGGGGCATTTATGGGTATGAAGATGATAAAGTCGCAGGCTTCTCAGGTATTGACCGAAATGTGTGCCGCAAATGGGTTGAATTCCGATGAAGTTGAACAAGACGACATAGAGCTACTTAAACAAGAAACCTCCTTAGATTACTTGTGCAATTTAATGCCTCACAGGTAAGTCGTTTTTCCTTTATTTCAAAAAAGTTACTGTGATCCGCAGAAATTTCGATTTCCATATGTTACATTCTGTTGATGATAGAGTTCCTTCTTATAACTTCTGTTGTTAGATTTGAGGCTCTTTACGGCAAGACTATACCCGAATCTGTTGCTGGCGAGACATTTCTAAAGAAATATAAAAATCATAACGATCCTGTCACTGTTATTGATGAGAAGTGTAATTACGGAGTGAGAGCTCCCACAATACATCCTATCTATGAAAATTTCCGAGTCAAGGTTAGGACTTCATTCGATAAACTAATCGGTTACAAGTAACTCATTATGTATATCATTTTACCTAATTCTCCCTGCTATAATGTGGTGCGCAGACCTTCAAAGCGCTTCTGTCATCCGCAAGTTCAACCGATCAACTTACAACATTAGGAGAACTGCTATATCAGGTACATCCACAGCTTCAATCGATCAACGCAAACGTCTTAATTTTCATATACTTTTACAAATGTTATAATGAAACTTTGATTTGCAGTGCCACTACAGCTATAGTGCTTGTGGACTTGGCTCTGATGGAACAGATAGGCTTGTACACTTGGTACAAGAATTGCAGCATAGTGCAGCGTCTAAATCCGAAGGCGGGACATTATGCGGCGCCAAGATCACTGGCGGGGGTTCGGGTGGAACAGTTTGTGTAATCGGTAGAAATTGTCTCAAGAGCAGCGAACAAATTTTTGAGGTATTTTATCATGAACATAACATTCAATCAAAACCTTAATATACGAGGTTTCGTCAAATTACTAAGTCTAAACTCCTGTAATGAAATTTGATTTCAGATTCAGCAGAGATACAAAAAAGCTACTGGTTACTTGCCGTTTATTTTCGAGGGATCGTCACCAGGTGCGGGAAAGTTCGGCTACCTGAAGATTCTTCGGCGGGCTACCCTGAAAAAAGATGAGAGCTATGGTGATTTTAATGCAGTCTTGACTGAGAATGAAAGCTGATCATGGCTCGTATTCATGCAACCTGGATACACACGCATAATGAATGATAAGATTGAATTGCAAATCTACAACAAAAATAAAATATGTTTCGCATTCCCCAGCTAGATATTACATAAATATCTCCAAAGTTATGTTTGGATCGATGAAAGAGAAAGAAGCAGAGCACAATGAAACATAATGGAATAAAGTGGAACAGAACGGAAATAAATCAATGAAGTATAGATTCTATTATATATTATGTATTTTCTTGTATAAATTGACGGAATGAAAGAAAGCAACTACCTCATTCCATTGTATATTTGAAGAATTGGACGAAATGAATTCTATTATGTTCTATTATGCTTTCATATGTTCTAAAAAATCCTATAAAATGTTTTTTTTATGGACAAGATTTGTCTCGATTATATAATTTGGGCGCGTCTAATATATACACGAGTTTTAAAGTCTTTTCATCTTCAAATGTTTCACTCAAACCACTCTAAATTACATCTCATTTTCATGAATTGTGTTTCAATACACAATCCTACCAATTGCATTTGATTATATGGTGTGTGAAAAAGGCATTATACATATGAAACAAAATGAGTTCAAGCAAAAAAGTCAAAAAATGCAGATTGATAATTTCAGAGATGTATCTCCGATTTCTAAAAATCAAAACATTGAAAATTTCCGAAGATGCATCTTCGAAATTTCTTACAACCCAAAATAGCGTCCATGGCAGACATGCAGTCCCTCAAAACATTTAAAATAGTGCATTGATCAATAAAACTACTTATCAAACACGTTTCCCATTTACATAACATGTATAAACTACCTATTACATATCCTAATACTCAATTTCTAGAAATGTAAAATTAAAAAAAAAAAACTTAACAAATTTTGAGTTGAGTTTGGTGTTGAGTAAGCTCTTTTATCGACTTAATGTTGATAGAAGAAGCTTTGAAGTTGGTTGAATGATTTTGAGAGAATGTGAGTTGAGAGAGTTTGAGAAACTTGAGAAATTTAAATAGTGTTTATTTAGAAGCGAGGAAGAAAGAAAGAGTTTCGGCGCGTTTTTGATTAAACAGCGTCCAAAAATGCGTCTCCGTAAGTTATACAGATATGCATTTCTGTTTTTTTTACATAGTTTTAGGGCCCAATTAAAAAGCATATTAAGTTGAGGTGTGTTTGGAGATGTATCTTCGAAATCTTAGAGTATTATTGAAATTTCAAGAGAGCAAGATACCAACCAAGAATAATTTTTTCTAAATTATAAATGCATTGCATTACCAATTTAACATTTATTTTCATAGAATAGTTTTTTCCTAAATTATAAATGCATTGCATTACCAATTTAACATTTATTTTTCTATAACAGAAAAGTTTTCAACCCAATTCCATCTAAAATTCAAAAATGATTTTATGAATTATAATGTATGGGAGAATTTTTTTACTAAAAAAAATATTATCAAAGAAGAAATCGTTATGTTGGGCAAAGTTAATTCAATTGATAGTTGCATAGTGACCTAGTAAGATATAAGATATAAGGGTCATTAGATCTAATGAAGATTCGAACTTGCGACAATCTATTAATTTATTTTTAAATGGTGAATTCAAGATTTTTTTTTTTAAATAATTAAATTTTTCAAAAGAATTTCGCATATAACCAAACTTTTAATTAATTACATAAATGACAATTTTTTCACTATTTTAACACATTATCGTCACTTACATTGATGAAGTGTAAATTGTGACGGTTTAAAACTCCACAAATCTCTTTTTAGGGCAAGTCGTCACTTGCATTGGCTACTACACTTAAAGTTTTAAATTTTTGTAAATTTGCGGCGGTTTTGAACCCCCACAATTTAAAAAAAATTAAAATTTAAGTGTAGTCACCAATGCAAGTGGCGACTTGCTCTAAAAAAATATATTTGCGGGGATTTTAAACTGCCAATTTACAATTTGCCAATGCAAGTGGCGACAATGGGTTAAAATAGTAAAAAAATGACTATTTATGTAATTAATTTGAAAGTTTGATTATATATGTAATTTTTTTAAAAAAATTAGTTATTTGAAAAAAAAAAATTCTGAATTCAGCAACTAAATTATTTGATTAAAAAAAAATTATCAAATTATTCAATTGATCTATATGCTCCATGTTCAGTCTTCTTGGAAATAATAATATAATAATATTGATTTCTTCTTTTAAATTCAACTCGTGCTCAGCGCGGAACGATAATATATTTCAAATCTAATTGTCAACAAAAGAATCCTAGCTCAACTCTCACACTCACCAGCTATAGCTATCTCTCTTCTATTTTCTGAGTTTCATTTTTACTTTCATCCAAAAAAGTAGCTAGCAAATCTAAGTAATGGAGTACACAAACCTTGATGCCACAAATGAGAAACTCATACAAAATGACATCTCTTCATCTTCTTCTTCTTCTTCTCAACCCAGAAAAGGTGGTTTCAGAACCATGCCCTTTATCATAGGTACTGTCTCATTCTATCCTTAATGTTTTTTGTTTATGTTTTTATATATTTTATGACCCTTTTGAATGTTTTCTTTGTTTGTGACAGTGAATGAGTGTTTTGAAAGAGTGGCAAGTTTTGGAATAATGCCAAACATGATATTGTACTTGAGAGATGATTATAACATGCCTATTCCTAAAGCTACTAATTTTCTTTATACTTGGTCTGCTATGTCTAATATCTTGTCCATTTTTGGTGCTTTTCTCTCTGATTCTTACTTGGGTCGCTTCAATGTCATCTTCATTGGTTCCCTCTCAAGCCTTCTTGTAAGTTCATAATCTGATTTTGGCAAATGATTCTTATCATGTTGCTCTGATCATCAGGACCGTCTTTAAGGGTGTGCCAAGTGGACTACCGCATAATCTAAAATTTGTCACAGTTAAATTATAGTAAAATAGAGCCTCTATTTATTTTGTCATGGTTAAATAACAACTAATTTATATAGGCCCTTCGAAAAATTGAGACGCCTTTGATGATGATGCTTTATTGTTTCTTATCTTCCACAGGGTTTAACCATTTTATGGTTTACTGCAATGGTCCCGGCGCTGAAACCCTCCGGTGAATCATCGTCGCTAATCCATGTCTTGGATTCTGCTACATCATCTCAACTAGCAGTTTTGTTCGTTTCCTTAGGATTGATTTCGATCGGAGCTGGTTGTGTTAGACCTTGTTCTATAGCCTTTGGAGCAGATCAATTAGCTATTAAGGAAAATTCCGATGATGGTAGGATCTTGGATAGTTACTTTAATTGGTTTTATACATCAATTGCAGTTTCAACCATTATTGCATTTAGTGTGATTGCTTACATTCAAGAAAACTTAGGATGGAAAATTGGGCTTGGAGTACCTGCTTTTCTAATGTTGATATCGGCTATCAGTTTCGTTGTTGGTTCACCGTTTTATGTCAAAGGGAGGCCGAGTGAGAGCTTACTCACTAATTTTATAAGAGTAGTTGTTGTGGCCATAAAGTACAGAAAGCATAGTCTTCCTGATCATGGCTTTGATCAGTACTGTCAAGGCCGTGATTCGGATCTGATGGTTCCTACCGATAGCCTGAGGTACTGATTATTCTCGTTCTCATCGATAAGTTATGTATATCGCAAGACGCATGAATTAACATGTTCTTCGTATGTAGGTTTTTGAACAAAGCTTGCGTAATAAGAAATCATGAGACGGACTTAAACTCAGATGGATCAGTTTCAAATCCGTGGAACCTATGCACAATAGGACAGGTGGAGTCACTGAAATCATTGCTTAGAGTTATTCCTATGTGGTCGACGGGAATCTTTATGATGGCAACTCAAACTTCATTTTCCACTCTTCAAGCCAAAACAATGAACCGAAGGTTATTCGGTAATTTCAATTTTCCTGCAGGATCGTTTAATCTTATCATGGTATTCACCTTATCAATAGTCATTCCTTCGTACGACCGTATAGCAGTACCTCTACTAGCGAAATACACAGGCCGGCCTAGAGGGTTCAGTTGTAAAGTCCGCATTGGGATAGGAATGTTGTTTATATGTGCAGCTAAAGCAATAGCAGCTATTGTCGAAACCGTGAGACGAAAGGCAGCCATTGAACAAGGGTTTGAGGACCAACCAAATGCGGTAATCAACATGTCGGCTTTATGGCTTGTTCCGGAGTTCGTTTTGCTTGGGTTGGGCGAGGCTTTCATGCCAGTTGCATTTGTTGAGTTTTTCTACACTTATTTCTCCAAGAGTATGTCGAGTTTCGCAATGGCTATTTTCACATTGGAACTAGCTGGCGGTGATGTAGTTTCGAGTATGCTTGTGAGCATTGTGGACAAGGTCAGTATCATCGGAGGAAACGAGAGCTGGTTATCGACTAACATCAACAAGGGCCATCTGAACTACCATTACGCGCTACACGCTTTCTTAGGTATGATTAACTACCTCTATTTTCTTGTTATTTGTCGGGCTTATTATAGACCCGAACACGGAGAAAAACTTGAAGCTTCAAAAGGAAAGGAGGATGATAAATTTGATTACAGGGAGTTGCATACATCATAAACCGAAGTATCTGTGTATTTCACTGTTGTATTAATACAAGTATATCTTAACTTGATAAACAAAATGGTCCTTAGTAGTATTTCTTTTCTTTAGTGGATATGAATCTGCATATAGTAACTTGTCTTATGGGTTAGAAAGTCTTGCGGTCGCGTAAAGACTTTCGCGTTTTCAGTTGGTATAGATGTTGCAATACTGATTGCGGTCGTCGTTGTGCAAATTAATTATAATTTTTTTCATCATAAAAACTGTGAATAATAGTATAAGTATCAACAACACCTTATGATACTGTTTTGTCGCGATAGTTTTCGCGGTACTTAACAAAACGTTTTTTGATCATTTTTCACGATGTACTTGATTATTATTAATGAAAAATCAGTCAGATGATTTTCATAAATTCTAAGAATTTTATGCCGAAATTAAAAACGCAGTTTGACACTTCCATTAAAATTTTACACGCCGATAATGCTCATGAATATATGACATTCCAATTTTAATCTTTTTTAACATCACAGGAGATTATTTATCAATCATTATGTGCTTACACACCATAACAAAATGGTGTCGCTGAACAAAAGAATAGTCATTTAGTTGAAAATGCACAGACTCTTTTACTTCACCACAATGTCCCTTCTCGTTTTTAGAGTGATGCTCTTCTCACAGCTTGTCACCTTATCAACTGAATGCCTTCATCGGTCCTTCAAGATCGGATTACATACTCTATCTTGAATTTGCGATATGATCTCTACCCCTTCCTCTGCGCGTCTTTGGTTGCACGTGCTTTATTCACGACCTGAGTCCAAGTAAAGACAAACTTCCTGCCAGATCTCTCAAATGCATTTTTCTAGGCTATTCGCGTATACAAAAATGATATCATTGTTTTTGTTCCCAACTTTAACGATACATTGTTTCTTCCGATGTCACATTCTTTGAAACTTCCCCATTCTTCTTTGCCTCTTTGTCACCTAATGATAATTGTACTTCAGATGTTCAAGATATCCCTTCCATCATCCCCACATTCATTATATCCATTAGAGTTCCATTGCTGGTATACGCGTGATGGAAACCTCATGCGTTCAGGTAAGTGATGATATTGATCCATCAACACCATCACTTGCTCCAACCGCTCCTCTACTTACGTCGGCTAAACTTGACTTTACAATAGCAACACAAAATGTATTCGGTCTCATAATCCTAATCCTAAATATGCTTGTATTTTAAATTATGATTGTCTCTCTACTTTCTATGTCTCTTTTGTTTCTGCTCTGGATTCTGTGTCTATTCCTAAGTCTATAGGTGAAGCTATGACTGCTCCTAGTTGGCTTCAGGCGATGGTGAAAGAAAGGGTTGCATTGCATTCAAACTTAACTTGGGACATTATTACTTTACCTCCAGAAAAAACTACAGTGGGATGTTGATGGGTTTATATAGTGAATGTTGGACCAGATGGTCAGATCGATTATTTCAAAGCCCATTTGCTAGCCCATAGGATTAGCTCCCCCTTATCATTTTTACATTTGTTTAAACATGTATACTGTTGGTGAATCTTTCCTCAATGATCTCGATCCATCACACTTGTTAGACACAATAATCCTTCTCTAAGCTTCACTTCTACAACAACCTTTAATCAAATTTGATGAAGATTGTCTGAGCGATAGTTTTAACTAAGAATGATTGAATAACTCCCAACTTTGTTTTGCAGAAACCTTTATTCAGTTCCACCAATGTTTTCCATGGAGTATAGAGAAACTCTTCTCTTGCTTGATAAGAGCCATCGTATATTTTGGAAAAGAAGTGATTCTTTCTCCTAATACACATAAAAAATTTCAAAAAAAGACATTAGATTCCCTAGTGTACCTTGAATCTACCTCTCACACTCAATCTTTAGAGTTGAGCACCACAACAATGGTTTCTTGTTATAAGGTTGAAGATGATAAATAATATGTAAAAGATCTTACACAACACAACTACAAACTCTCATAACATCAACATTCTAAAAAGTTTTTCACAAGGCTAAATCAAGGAGTTGTGTTTGTGAATGAATTAACTTTCACGGCTTCTCTCAAGATTCTTGACAAATAGAGTATTTGGTTCTTGGTGAATATCATGGGTTAATAAATCTAATTTAATTGACCAACTCTCATCAATCAATTAACTAACTAACCAACTAACTCCAAAAAAAGGTTTAAATAGGTACTAGGTATTAGACACAAAAAGGTGAATAAAGGCACATGATGGTTCGAGTTAAATCATGAGGTTATAATTAAAATCAAAGAGATAATGATTTGAATCAACAATAGTAAAGTGGAGAATTTGCTATTTTGATTTGAGTCATGTTATGTGTTTGTGATTCGAGTCACACTAAAGCACGATTCAAATCACAATTGATTTTAAAGAACATTTTGATTCACATAATTCGAATCAAATAGCTTGTGATTGTAGTCAAGAAGTGATTTGACTTGAATTACACACTTTCTTGATTTGAATCAAGGAGGCAGAACCAAATTCTAAACTTTCAAGGAAGTGTTTGATTCAAATCATAACATGTCTGATTCGAATCAAACTTCACAAAAACCTTAATTTAAGTATTGTAACTTGTGATTCAAGCTACACTCAACATTTTGACTTGCATCAACTTGCATAGGCTAAAATACACATAATCATGGGTCCATATCTAATACATTAAAAATAAGAGTATCTCAAGGTACATGTCTAAACAGATAAATAAAATGATCAACTTATAAATGAATTACAAATATGTTATAAATCAAATTACACACATATCAAATTTAGATAGAACTTCGAAATAAAATAACACCAATTACAATGCAATTTCATCGTACATACACTTCAAAAAATTCTTTTTCAAAATTTTATCACTTTTCAAAACTTATTATGAAAATAATTTTGAATTAGACCAAAACATTTAAAATCAAATCATAATATATTAGGAAATCTTAATAATTAATTATGTAAGAAAAACTCAGTTTGCATTTGATTACACTTATGTAATGATTATGAGCTGAAATTTGCTTGGTAATTGATCATAGAGACCTAGTAATTGATTATGATCTAGTAAATATTTGCATAGTTGATAGTGTTTTAAAAACCGGACCGGACTGGACGGTCGGACCGGTCGAATCGGGAACCGGCCTGGTTCAATAGTCAGATCGGGTATGCCATCAAACGGTGGGAACCGGGAAAACCGAAAAACCGGCGGTTTAATTGCTTCTTTTTTTTTTAACTTTTTTTTTTAATTTTTTTTTTAAACTTTTTTTTTAACATTTCTTTTAAACTTTCTTTTAAACTTTTTTTTTAATATATTTAGTAGTGTATTACTTAAATAGCATTCTCACATAATTTTTTTCGTTAGTGACAAATTAAAAACTTTATTGTCTATTTGTTATCTTTGCTAATAAATTTTGTTAAATAACATAAACATATTGAATTTTATTTGATTTTCTTTTTAGGAGGATCCTATTTTAAATTAAATTTGGTACACATTAGAGTTATTTTGTTATAAATTATTCAATTAGATTATGTTGTAATTAGACTTTGTTTGCAATTAGACTTTGTAATTTTTTACTATTTTGTTATGTGTGATACCTTTGTTTAAAATTTGAATTTAAGTTATGAAATTGTGAATTTATGATATGATATTTTTAAAAAATTTAAAAGCTAGTTATATTTTTTAGAGACTCAATCATCTGGTTCGACCGGTTTTATATCTATATAATGACAGGTCTATTCAACCGAGTTATCCGGTTTAATCCGGTTTGGTCGTGCGGTTCGACCAGTAACCCAGTGGTTCGACCGATAAACCAGTGACCCAGTACCCTCACCGATTCGATGACCGGTCCGGTTTTTAAAACACTGGTTGATAGGTCGTAATCGATGTAAAAACTTTAATTGTATCCCATAAATCCACTAAAGAATGTGCTACAGTACTATAGATGTATGATGTCAGAAAGAAAAAAAACATAATTCTCACAATTACATACATAAATAATTAAAATAATTACAAGATAAATTTTATTTTCGAATAAAACAATATTTAAAGATTAATATTGATATTTTTATGCATTGAGCTTTAACTATTATTTACGATTTTGTCAACAATTTTTAAATTTGGAAGCTTACCATATTTATCTAATAACAATATTCATTTTATCGATAATTATTTGTGTAAGATATTTTAAAAAACTACTAAAATATTTTAACACATTATTATGTTGAAAATTACATAAATATAAAAATAATTCATTCATTCATAAAACTTAAAATTCCACAACCTTCAAATAATTTTATATACATTTATAAAATTATTGGTTAACATATATATCCAACATATCGATTTTAAAACACACTGTTTCTCTAAAAATTAATTTTTATTATGACTCTTTTAAATTTAATTACACAAATTAAAATGTAAATCCGCGCATCATGGAGAGATACATCTAATTTATTAGTTAATTTGTACATTATCTTGTGTTGCGTATAAGTACTCTTAGAGTATCTTATAAATATTCTTAGAATATCTCATAATAAAAGAATTATTATTTTTGAATCTCAATTACTCTCTCTAATTCTCTATCACGTTCTCCCTCAATTAATCAATTATTTTCACCATTCCAAACTCTAACCATATTGGCCACACCAATACATCATTTCCATATATTTATATTAATTAGTAATTTAATAATATTCCACAGCAAAAAATAATACTAGTTTATTACTCTCTCTTCCAAGTATCATGGGGTGACATATTAATATTATCAATATTGATTCAATCTATATGATCCACGTTGAGTGACATTTTGCTTCTTGGAAATAATAATATTGATTTGATAAATTTATTATTTTAAATTCAACTCGTGCACTGCGTGGTATGATATTTCCAATCTAATCATCAATAAAAAAATCACAAGCTATAGCTATCTCTTCTATTTTCTTCAAGACTTTCATTTTTATTTTCATCCAAAAAAAGTAGAGCAATGGAGTACACTAACCTTGATGCCACAAATGAGAAACTCATACAAAATGAAGTCTCTTCATCATCTTCTTCTTCTTCTCAACCCAGAAAAGGTGGTTTCAGAACCATGCCCTTCATCATAGGTACTGTCTCATTATTTCTATGACTTTTAAGGTAGATGTTTTTTGATGATGTTTTTGTATATTTGATGACCCTTTTGGATGTTTTGTTTGTTTGTGGTGTGACAGTGAATGAGTGTTTTGAGAAAGTGGCAAGTTATGGAATAATGCCCAACATGATATTATACCTGATAAATGATTATAACATGGCTATTCCTAAAGCTACTAATGTTCTTTATACTTGGTCTGCTACGTCTAATATCTTGTCCATTTTTGGTGCTTTTCTCTCTGATTCTTACTTGGGTCGCTTCAATGTCATCTTCATTGGTTCCCTCTCAAGCCTTCTTGTAAGTTCATCATCTGATATTGACAAATGATTCTTATCATGTTCATATGATGATGCTTTAATGTTTCTTATCTTCCATAGGGTTTAACCATTTTGTGGTTAACTGCAATGATCCCGGCGCTGAAACCTTCTGGTTTATCATCATCAGTTGTTCAAGTCTTCGATTCCGCTACATCATCTCAACTAGCGGTTTTGTTTGTTTCTTTAGGATTGATTTCGATCGGAGCTGGCTGTGTTAGACCTTGTTCTATAGCCTTTGGAGCAGATCAACTGGCTGTAAAGGAAAATTCTGATAATGGTAGGATCTTGGATAGTTACTTTAATTGGTATTATACGTCGATTGCAGTTTCAACCATTATCGCGTTGAGCGTGATAGCTTACATTCAAGAAAACTTAGGGTGGAAAATTGGGTTTGGAGTACCTGCAGTGCTGATGTTGATATCGGCTTTCAGTTTTGTTGTTGGTTCGCCGTTTTATGTCAAAGTGAGGCCGAGTGAGAGCTTACTCACTAATTTTATAAGGGTAGTTGTTGTGGCTGCAAAGAACAGGAAGCTTAGTCTTCCTGATCATGGCTGTGATCGGTACTGTCAAGGCCGTGATTCGGATCTGATGGTTCCTACGGATAGCCTGAGGTACTGATTATGCTTGTTCTCATCGATAAGTTATGAA
Source organism: Vicia villosa (assembly GCF_029867415.1). Taxonomy (NCBI): domain Eukaryota; kingdom Viridiplantae; phylum Streptophyta; class Magnoliopsida; order Fabales; family Fabaceae; genus Vicia; species Vicia villosa. The sequence goes on from NC_081183.1 coordinate 179,570,758, forward strand.
TATTGTATGAAGCGTCTATATCCTCTTAATGTATATTTCTAAGGTGAATTAGCATGTTATTCCTATGTAGGTTTTTGAACAAAGCTTGTGTAATAAGAAATCCTGAGAGAGACCTAAATCGAGATGGATCAATTTCGAATCCGTGGAACTTATGCACAATAGAACAGGTGGAGTCACTGAAATCTTTGCTCAGAGTCATTCCTATGTGGTCGACAGGAATCTTTATGATGGCGACTCAGAGTTCGTTTTCCACTCTTCAAGCCACAACAATGAACCGAAGATTATTCGGCAAAGTCAATTTTCCAGCAGGATCGTTCAATCTTATCATGATATTCACCTTATCAATAGTCATTCCTTCGTACGACCGCATAGCAGTACCTCTACTAGCAAAATACGCAGGCCGGCCTAGAGGATTCAGTTGTAAAGTCCGCATTGGGATAGGAATGCTGTTTGTATGTGCAGCTAAAGCAATTGCATCTATCGTCGAAACCATGAGACGAAATGCAGCCATTGAACAAGGGTTTGAAGACCAACCAAACGCTATAATCAACATGTCGGCTTTATGGCTTGTTCCCGAGTTTGTTTTGCTTGGATTAGGCGAGGCTTTCACACCAGTTGGACAAATTGAGTTTTTCTACACTTATTTTCCTAAGAGTATGTCTAGTTTCGCAATGGCCATATTCACATTGGAACTAGCTGCTGCCGATGTAGTTTCAAGTGCGATTGTGAACATTGTGGACAAGGTCACTAGTATCGGAGGAAATGAGAGCTGGTTATCGACTAACATCAACAGAGGCCATTTGAATTACTATTACGCGTTACTCGCTTTCTTAGGTATGATCAACTACCTCTATTATCTTGTTATTTGTTGGGCTTATGGACCCGAACACGGAGAAAAACTTGAAGCTTCAGAAGACAAAAAGGACGATAAATTTGATAACACGGAGTTGTATACATCATAAATCAAAATATCTGTGTATTTTTCACTGTTGTATTTATAATACAAGAGTATGATCCATGTGTATGAGTATATCTTGACTTGATAAACAAAAATAGAAATAGAAAATAATTACAGATGATTTCGATCAAGATGATCGAACTCATTACAATTTACTTTCATTTTAACATCTCCCTTAAACTTTAACTCAAACAGTTGTTGATGCAACTGTTTTGAGTTTGAAAACTAAGGTGTGGAATATTGCCGTTCGACTTGCCTTACTGAAGTGGACATCCGGCTTGTCGAGTGTACACGTACTGATGGAAGTGAGATTAAAACCTTCCAAATCATGGGTAATGAATGAAATGATGTTCAATTGCTTAAGAAAAACGTCGTTGCGTGATCTTTGGCTAATAGTACTTCTGTTTTTCGCAATATCCGAATGCGGGTTTTGGAAATCAGAGAGTTGGATGAGATAAGAGTTGCAAGTTGTTCTCTTCCAACCAGCTTATTCTTGTCCAAAACTGCAAGTACCTTCCTCACTTCATTAGCTAGTTCTATCACCATGTCATCTTTATATGACCTGCACACAAAAATGTATTATTAGGTGCTTCTAGAGAGCTTACGAAAACTAGCTGAAAACCGCTTCTAGACATGTTATAAGCAGTTTTCATAAACTCGCGAAAGCCAATCTAAACAGATTCTTAAGCGTCAAATTTATGACAACTTACCGATATTATACATAGCCTTTCCGTCGAATAAAAGCTTTTGCTATTTCAATCGGTACATGTGTCTGGTAGCTTACAGTACTACTCCAATGAAAGCATGTGTCTTGTAGCTTACAGTACTACTCCAATGAAAGCATGTGTCTTGTAGCTTACAGTGCTACTCCAATGAAAGCAGGTTCTGATGATTCTCCTATTAACTGAAAAAAAGCTAATTTACGTGCATGTAATTAGTTGCTCTTTTATGTCCACCGATTACACCCCTTCTAAATTGACTAACACAACCTACAACAACAAAGTGCAAAGTGCAAAGTGCAACTGGTTGACATGATATATCAATTGGTTACTGTAACAACCTAAAAACCCCGACCGCAATTTATAACAAAATAGAGTATACTTCACCAAAAGGGCGTCGCACATTCTCAACATAAAACATCTTTCACACCTTAAACATATCACAGCGGAAATTAAAACATTTTAGCAGTAGCAACACGGCCTCAAAATGAAAATCACGACTTTGATCGGTACTGTCAAGACCGTGATTCGGATCTTATGGTCCCTTCCGATAGCTTGAGGTATGAATATTGCACCGTGATTCGGATCTTATGGTCCCTTCCGATAGCTTGAGGTATGAATATTGCACGAAGCGTTTGATTTTCGCATAATGAATATTTTTAGGGTGAATAGACATGTTCTTTGTATGTAGGTTTTTGAACAAAGCTTGCGTAATAAGAAATCATGAGACGGACTTAAACCAAGATGGATCAATTTCAAATCCGTGGAACCTATGCACAATAGGACAGGTGGAGTCTCTGAAATCATTGCTTAGAGTTATTCCTATGTGGTCGACGGGAATCTTTATGATGGTGACTCTGAGTTCATTTTCCACTCTTCAAGCCAAAACAATGAACACGAAGAAAAACTTGAATCCTCACAAGTCAAGGAGGATGATAAATTTGATTACAAGGAGTTACATACATCATAAATCGAAATATCTGTGTATTTCACTATTGTATTTATAATACAAAAGTATGATCTATGCGCACGAGTATATCTTGACTTGATAATCAAAATGTGAATCGAAAATAATTACAGATGATTTCGATCAAGATGATCGAACTTATTACAAGTTACTTTCATATTAACATCTAAACTCAAACAGCTGTTGATACAACTGCTTTGAGTTAAAAACTAATGGGTGGAATCATGTCGGGTGACAGGCCTAGGTGACATAGACATCTGGCTTGTCGAGCGAACACGTACCAACGGAAGTGACATTAAAACCATCCAAACCATGTGTGAATGAATGAAATGACATTCAATTGCTTAAGAAAAAAATTTTTGCGTGATCTTTGGCTAATAGTACTTCTGTTTTTCGCAATATCCGAATAACGGGTTTTGGAAATCGAAGAGTTGGATGAGATAAGAGTTGCAAGTTGTTCTCTTCCAACCAGCTTTTTCTTGTCCAGAACTGCAACTACCTTCCTCACTTCATTAGCCAGTTCTATCACCATGTCATCTTCATGACCTGCACACAAAAATGTATTAGTTCCGCCTACAGAGCTTACGAAATCAACCGCTTGTAGATATGTCATAAGCAGTTTTCATAAAACTCATAAGCTCAAAGTCAATCCAAATAGATTCTTAAATGTCGAATGACGACGGCTTACCGATATTATACATGGCCTTTTCTAGAAGGAAAACATAGTCTCTATTGTTTCCACAAGGGCCATAAGCAGTAGCTATTTGCCTGAATATGAACAAATGTAAATTAGAGGAAAGGAATCAAAAGTAAGAACACCACTTTCACATGAAAATGTGGAAACTTACCTAGACATGTCTTCTATCGGAGCTGGTCCTAAGTAGTACTTGTTTTCTTTACTGGATATGAATCTGCATATATAAGTTCTGTGTTAGAAAGGTTTTCAATAACGGTCGCAGGGAGCGTATAGACTTTCGCGATTTTAGTCGCTACATGTATTGCAATACTGATTGCGGTCGTTGCAGTGTAAATTAACCACAATTTCTTTTTCATCATAAAAACTGTAAATAACAGTATCGGATTCAGCACCTTCCAATACCGTTTTGTCACAGCCGGTTTTTGCTGTTACATAATAAAGTTTCTGGTAACTTACAGTACTACTCCAGTGAGAGCAGGTTTTGATGAATCTCCTTCCTTAAAACACAAACAAGAATAGAAAATTTAGCAGCTATAAAAATTTAGAAGTAAATTAAGATATAAAACTTGATTATTGCATGGTAATTAAGTACATTACAATCTCACCTTGTAGAAGCTTACAAGAGTCTTTTGATCATATTCACATTCTCGCCGCTCCAAATACTACACGAACATGAAAAACATAAACGGTAAAAACACGAGTTTAGATCAAGAATTATTAATCGAATCTTATCACACGATAAGTTTATGATAAACTCTGATATCATCTTAAAAATCAAGTTTAAAAATAAATAACTTTATTAAATTGAATAATGACCTCCATAACCATTCTTTCCTTTTTAGGACCTCCACGAACACATAATGCAGCACCCCACTGGAAAAAAAAATTATTCAATAAAATTTAATGGCAAAACTTACATACAAAAGTATTTATTTTAAAAGGGTTTTTCTAACCTACCTATGCAACATTGCATAGGATAAGGCAATTAATACACCACTTTTTAAATATAAATTATCATATTAATTATTATTTATGTTGATCCATTAATTGGGTGGGAGAGAGAAAATATAAAAGATTATTTTCAAAAAAATAATAATTAATATGATACTTTATATGGAAGGAAATAATGTATTAATTGCCCTTATCCTATGCAAGGTTGCATAGGTTAGAAAAACCCATTTTAAAATTACAAAATGAATGAATAATAATAATAATAATAATAATAATAATAATAATAATAATAATAATAATAAAACTTACGCAAATTGCTCCTTCTTTAGGCTCTAACATGCAGGTTCTTGCAGGATTTTCAGGTGTTCCTCGATGATCAATACATGCTATAGTATAAAATTATTTTTAAAAAATTAAATTAATTAATACCAATTTAAAGAAATTATGCAGAAAAAAAAGCTGTTGAAATTGAAATTGTTGAATGAATGGTTGCATACTTGCATTTAATTTAATTACCTAAATCAAAAACACGTCGATAATCTTTAATAAAACCAATAACTTTCTCATCATATTCAAAACCTGGATTCCACACCAATGAACCATAGCCAAATACCCAAAACACCATTGTTGTATTTTTTGCACCTTATAAATAAATTAATCAAAATATTATTTGAAGATAAAATTGTGATCACAATAATAAATACAAAATTAACAAAAAAAATTACTTGTTGATTAATTTGCTCTTGTTTTGATACAATTGGAGAGATTCAAACTATGTCATATTTATAGTGAGAAATTTGTCTCAATATATTGATTAAAAATTAACAAAAACAAGCAGATGTAGTGGTTAGAATTTGGTACTACTTCAGTTTTTAATTAAAAAACTAGTTTGATAATGTATCAACCTGTCTTTGTGTTTAGGTACATAATTTTGGTCAAATATAATTTAGTTTTTTTTGGTCAAATATAATTTAGTTTTTTTGTTCTTATATAATTTAGTTTTTTTTGGGTGAAATATAATTTAGTTTTTTTGGATTTTTTGTAAGTATGGAAAATCATTTTAGAACTTTTTGTTGTGCTTTTTCCTAACAATATTATCATTTTGAATTAAGATACGTTGAACGGACTTGATCCTCTCCTTTAATTTATTCTCTTCAATTATCTCGTTCGCTTTTTTTTCTCTATCTCTCTAATATTTTATCTTTCTTCTTCTTTTTATCAATATTTTTTACTATCATTAATTCTATTATATTTGTTTTTGGTGAATAAGAGAAAATGAGGAAAGGAGAGGATGATATAGTCTACGTTCAATCTATACATGCAAATAAGGGGATTGTTTGTTATAGATAATTTTAGGAAAACCACTTTTTTGATAAGGAAAAACACTTTTTTTATAATAGTAGATGTTGTTTTTGTTTATGGCAGGCTTTTTATTTGAGGGATATCAAGTAGTAAATATAATGAGTATCTACTATTGGAATGTTCAGGAGAGGCGGGTAGTGTCAATAAAATAAAATAAAATAAAATAAACGTATATGATAAAAAAATATTGATGTCACATATCCACTCAATAGGTGTATGAGTCATTTATCTTTTTAATCAATATGAGATTTAATCACTCACATTTGAATTCAGCAATCTCACTCACATCACTAGTTTTCATCCCAGCCAACAAACAACCAAAGTGTAAATTATAGACGCACCACATTTCATTAAAACACTACATAATCTCGCGGATGTGCTAGCAATCAAGGGAAAATGTTACGACCAACCCCCTTTGAATTTCAACAATTGCATTTAAGTGTATTTTATTTTATTTTTAATTTTTTATTTATGACGCTCCCCTCCCCATCGAGTCTAATCATGGATCTAATATCACTTGTTGGAGAGTCCGAAGACCGTCACGAGTGTCTATATGCTAAATGTCTAGGATCCCAGAGTCCTTGGCACCACATATTCATCTAAAATGATAACACAATGGATGTATGAGTGATTTCTTTTATATATCCAATATTTTCTCTATTTCTAATCGATGTGAGATTTAACCACTCATACTTGAATTCAACATCTACTTTAATTAGTGTTCTATTACAAAACTAGAAATAGATTGAGAATCGGTAATTGTGGAGAATTATAGTGGATTTAAGCTTTTGGTGTGACTGAGAGTGGTCTGACCTACAAGGTTAGCACTCTAACGCTCAAGTTAGTATATGAGGGAGAAAAGTGATTGGAAATTGAAATCTTTGGGAGTGGTCTACAAGGTTTGCACCTACTATTTACATAGCGAAACAATTATAACAACCCACTATTCGTTATGCGTAAAATGTGGAGAACCGTTATATGCATATGGGAATTGGATCACATGTGTTCCTCTTTAGGATAATTCTTGTGCTGAGAAGGTTCTAGATGAATGACAAATTCTTCTAAGTGGTCGGATGATGACCTTTATGGTAGGTCTGAAATAGTTGACCCTCTAGCCCTTATTGTTGTATGACCGAGTAATGACCTCACGACAAGTGTATCAATAACGTTGAAGTAATAATAAAAAGATTGTCTCCATGAGGGTTGTAATTTAAAAAGGAACTTATGTGCGAATATAAATAATAAAATTAGGGTGGGGAGAAAATCGATTCTAAAATGAGAAATCAAAAGAATGGAATTCAAGATGAACCGTGCATTTATTGAGTTTCAATTGAATTATTATCTCACTGCGAATTAACAAAACCACTACACCAAATTCCTTGGTGTGCAACTCGCTAATTTATACAATAATCCTTGAATTTATTAGGCCAATTCTAAGTGTGTTAATTCATAAGCAATGACTTCTAATTACTTGTCCCTAGTTAATTACAACATTGAATAAATTTTAAGTAGGCTAATGGTCAGAAATCCTTACGTATCTAGATTAATTCATACTCCCATAAGCGACAAAAAGCCATAAACTCAAGAAAAATTTAAATAATATAATAAGATTAAACATACTCAACAAATCTCAAACAGACATATGATCCAACAAAATAATAATAAGGTTCATATCGAAAAGACATAATATAGATAAACTTAGCAACTTATTGACAAATTAATAAATACCACGAGTTGATAAGCATTGATCATCAAAATCTATGGAAGAATTTCTCTCTAATAACTCTAATGTGCTCCAAATTCACCCCTTGAATATCCTTAGTCGTCACTTTATCTCCAGGTTTCAGAACCCCCTAAAAAGTGGCGAAAACTGCCTTTGAATAGCAATATGCGAGTTAGCCAAATCGCGTCTCATCGTACCATATCTCATTGCAATACCATTTACAAAGTGGTTAGTAGAGTGGTGGTCAAAAAACTCAAAGATTATATGCCATATTTGATTTCTCTAAACCAATTTGGGTTTGTTCCATAAAGGGTAATCCAAGATAACATTATCATTGGAAATGGGGTTCTCCATAGCATGAATAAAATGAAAAGGAAGAAAGGAGGATTTGTTATTAAATTCGACTTATCGAAAGCTTACGACAAGCTTAGTTGGGAATTCATCTAGCGTACGCTAAATAAGATTAATATTTTTGACAACTTGATTAATGTTATCTTGAACGACATTACTAGTGTGGAGTCAAACATGAATTGGAATGGTGCAAGGTTGCCTACTTCCGTCCTCAACGCGACATTTAGCAAGGAGATCCTATTTCCCTTTATATATTTGTGTTATGCATGGAAATACTTTCTCATCTAATTATGCATGCAGTTAATGAAGGAGACTGGAGAACCAATAGGTTGGGTATACATGGGATCATGGTGTCCCATTTGATGTTTAATGACGACCTTCTCCTCTTTAGGGGAGGCTACGGTGAAACAAATGAAGTGTGTCACTAGAATTCTCCAAACTTTCTGCTCCATGTCTGGCCAGGAAGTCAATAATGAGAAAACAAGCATCACTTTTTCCAACAATTTAACTAAAGAGACAAATAACAAACTCTTTTCAAGTTTCAAAACTGCTACTGATCTTGGAAAATATTAGGAGGGCCTATTAATGGGAAAGCACTCCATAAGCAATGTTATCAATATGTCTTGGATCAAATATTAACAAAGCTTGCGAGTTGGAAATCCAATCATCTCTACTTCGCGAGTCGAGTTACATTGGCTCAAAGAGTTATGGAAGTCATTCCCGTCTATACCATGATGACTAATTTGATTCCTAAAAATTGCATTGAGGAGATTCATAGTCTCTAAAGGAATTTCATTTGGGGCAATTCTGAGACTAGCAGGAAACATCATGTTGTCATTTGGGAGAAAATTACTAATTCTGAAGAAGGTGGACTAGGGCTTCACAAACTTGACAATATGAATAAGGCTTGCATTAAGAAGTCGGGGTGGGAGCTACAACATAAGTCCGATGATCTATGGCGTAAGTTTTTGACGGGAAAATATAGTCAAAATAGTTCTCTTGATCAACCTAATCATAAAGGTGCTAACTCAAGTTTATGGAAAGGCATTAAGAAGATGGAACCTCATCTTATCTCGAATGGAAGTTGGTGCATAGGAGATGGGAGGAATATTGATCCTTGGAGAGATAATTGGTTGGATCTCGGAGTTTCGATAGAGGAACTACACATCCATATTCCTGCTCATCTTACTCGCATCAAACTTTGTGACCTAGTTGATATCCATGGTGAATGGAATTGGCAGATTCTTAAAGTCTGGATGCCAAATGAGATTCAGGGTAACATTCAAGCTTGTATACCCACTAGAGACCATTATGAAGAAGATGAATTTATAACTAAAGGAACCAGTGTTGGCGAGTATTCAACCAAAGCTATATATAAGTCTCTTTGTGCACCCACAAATGATAGTAGTCATATTAACTGGAAGAGTATTTGGAAATTGAATGTTCTGGAGCGTGTTCAACATTTCATTTGGCTTCTTGCTCAAGATAGATTACTCACCAATGCGAACAAGAAAAAAAAAAGAGAACTAGTGATGCTATGTGCCCTATTGTGGTAGAGTGTGGAGTCGTCCACCCATTCCTTTCGTGACTTCCCTATCGCCATGTGGATTTGGATAAACATTATTCTTTCGGGTATTGCTAACAAATTTTTGCAGGTTGATTTGACAGATTGGGTTAATCTCAATCTCGATACTTACGGTAACAAAGACATCAACTAGAGTAATTTTAGGAAGTGGGGTGTCACTGCTTATAGACGTGGAGGAATAAAGAAATTCATTGCGATAATTTTCACAGACCTCTCAATGTGATCCAATGTGCCTCGCAGATGGTCAAGGATTATGTTGCACCTAAAAATCAGAATCGAGCCATAAAGGAACACCAACTGCATAAGCATACGATTTTTCATTAGAGGAGAACAAGAACCCTCACATTCTAACAAAATGGCAGAAACTGCCTCACCAGAATCAAAAATCATCGTCGCCACCGTCAATTCAAAAAAGAACTAGAACGGGGATAAACACACAATGTTACTGGACTTAATATGATCTGGGTTGTTTTGTGTGGCAGTATAAACACATAATGTTATTGGACTTAATATGATTTAGGTGAAACAATTTAATGGACAGTAAGAGGATTTAGGCTGTAACAATTTTATGTAGGTGGAAAATGGGGTTAGAGGAAGAAGAAGAGCAAGATGAACATGAAAAAAATCACTAAATACTATGTTTAGATTGGTGGTATGAGAATGAATTAGATGAAATGATATGATATGATATGGTAATAAATGAGATTCCATTGTTTGGATTTCCAAATAATAGATGGAATGAAATGGAATATGATAGAATCCATTTTATTCAATCCAATTCCCCATTTTTTTTCATCCAATTTAGGGTCTATGTGATGGAATGAGACCTTTTAAATAAAATAATTAAATAATGGAGTGAGATCTTTGTTCCGTTATATTCCACTTCACTCTGCTCCGTTATGTTTCATTCCACTCCACTTCGTTATGTTCTAACAATTCAAACATAGCTTAAATTTATGGAGGTTTGTAACCCCGCAATCTAACACATTTTTTTGTAGTCAAACAAACGGTTGACTTTAGGTGAAGTGGCTTGACACATGACGTGTCACGTAAGCTTTCGTTAGAGCAAATAGACGGCAGAGACTAAAATTGCAGACAAAAAATAGTAGAAAAATTATTCTCTCTCCAATATTTTCACTTTCATTTTAATTTTTCTCTCTCAATTTTCTCTTTTATTTTTTATTTTCTAAACATAAATAAATTAATAAATGGAATTAACATAATTATTAAAAATATTATTTTCAAATGTTAAAATTATTCATAATTATTAAAAAAAATATTTTAAAATGTCAAAATTTCTACTTTTCTCACCGATCACTATCAGCAAAATACCTATTTTATTTTAGTTAACATTATATTTATTTGAAACACAAAATTCTTATTTTCAAATGTCAATATTTCTATTTTCTCACTAGAAACTATTACCAAAATACATATTTTATTTCAATTAACAATTATTTTTATTTGAGATACAAAATTCTTATTTTTCTGACGGGGCACTATCAATAAAATATCTACATGTTTATTTAAATAAAATCTATATCGTATTAAATAAGTTTGTAACGGGACACAATCAGTTAAATTCAATCAATTTTTATTTATAAATATTACTTTCAATATGTATTTGAGTATAAAACCACCATACAAATTATTTAAACCTATACAAATACATGAATATCATTATTCTTTATACATTCATATTTATCATTTAATATTATAAATATCTAAACAAATTATAATGATGAAATTTATAATCACAATAAACTTAATTAAACTTTTTCAACAAAAAGAGCAAGAAAAACACGGTGGCGTTTTCTTCATATGAACACAGCATTAGCGACGAAACAAGACCCTAACATGACGGAAAACACACTTAACGGCGTCGGTAACCGACGCACACGATCTCAAGCAGCTCCGGAATGGACGGTAACGGAATCACTCATTCTCGTCAACGAAATCGCCACGGTGGAAGCCGACTGGTCCGTTCAGCTCTCGTCTTACCAGCAATGGGAAATCATATCGGAAAACTGCGCCGTCATGGATGTCGATCGAAGCTTGGCTCAGTGCCGGAGGAAGTGGCAGTCGCTGTTGGCTGAGTATGACGATTTCAGAAAAAGACAAAAGTCGACAAATTTGGATCCTGAGTTGTTTGGTGCTATTGAAAGAGTTGTTAAGGGGAGAGAAGAACGAGGTGAAATTGATCATGAGAGTGATCCTGAAATGGTGAATGAAGAGGATTTTGATGCTAGTGTTGAAATTGAAACTGGTATGATTTGTTTCTGTGTTGTTGCTAGGTTAAATCTGCGGTTTTTTCTGTGTAGTTAATGTGTGGATTGGTTTGGTTGCTATAAAATTTGATTTTGAATATAATTGATTCTCTGAGAAGTGAAAATTTGATTTTGAGTAAAATTGATTGAGAAGTGTGTTGAGGTTAAAATAATTTATATTTGAATATAGCTATATGAGAGGGTGTTGAACAATAAATTTGAGTGTTAATGTCAATTTTAGAATCAATTATGACTCTTCTAAAAGTAGAAGCAGATGTGTTATCTGGTGTGCAAACAAATGGTATCTACTAGCTAGGTATAGAGAAAGAGAGTAGTTCCGTGATGGATAGATACTGGATTTGGGTCTTAACCCAATAGAAAGACTTAATAGATTATTGGTTATAACTGCTTATGTCAAGAAGGGGGAAGGGTAGTTATATAAGGACACCGATTGCAAGAGAGAATTCATTATGTGTATTTTGGAATAGAAACCTTTTTGGGTTTGGCAAAGTGAGAATATCTCTCCTCTGAGGAGTACTTGGCTCTGGGATTATAAGGATTGCTCTTTGTAATAGTTTTTATTTCAATTAATAATACATTTTCCGTTTATCTGAATTTTGAGTTTCTATCATTCCGTAATGTGGGCAACCATCGTTGGAATTTCTATAGGTCATCCTTGATAGACTTCAATATCATTTTAGGATTTGGATTGAGTTTAATTCAACTTTACAAAGTCGGCTTGTAAGGCAAGGAGTTTCACTTTTTATAAACTATTTTCAGACTCTATTTTAAACTATGTGAACTTTGGGTTTCTCAATATGATTTCAGAGTTTATGACTTGAGTCACCTACAATTTGTATCCATGCTCGAGCGTGAGGGGGTGTACTGTAAAAAATTTGTTTCTACTTATCAGTTCGAGTCACCCACCATTTATATCTACACTTCAAGCTCAATATAGTTCGGCTTGGGCGTGAGGGAATCTATTAGAAAATATCCAAGTCTCTAAATAAAATTTATAAAGAATGACATCCCTTATTTTACTAATCGGTTGTGAGGTTGAGTCTCGAATTCTAAAAGGTTGCGTGTTGCACCTATGCAGTTGCTGCATAAGCATGTGGATATATCAGAAGGACTGTGATATGACGTGCAAGAAAATACGCAATAATAGAATAGAAAACCATGTAGAGAGGATAAAATGCCATTTTAAGGGATTAGTTGAGGAATCGTGGTTTGAGATATCAATAAATAGCGATGGGTGGACTAGTGTACGATGTTCCTGGATTGTTTTTAAGATTTGAACTCATGACCTTTATTAAAAGGCAAACAACCTTATGCATCGGTAAAGTTAAACGCCTGTATCGTTGGAAAAGTATTATTCTTCGCGTTTTAAGGTGATTAATAATTTGAAACAAATCAAAATTTTGAAAGTGACAGGTTATCATGAAGGGTTTGGAGGGGCTAGGAAAACATAGTTATGAATTTAGTTTATTGTTATAAGGCTGCTTCTTTATCTAATGGTGTTATTTTATGCCAATTTTGTTCTAGGTTTGTTACATATTGGTGTGATGTTAGCTGCAGTTATTTTGTGTACTACAGCTTTTTCTTTACTGCTAAAAACTTTCTCCTAAGTGCATTTTTTATGAACAAATTGTTAGGGCCCAGAAGAAAAAGACGACGAGGTAAATCTGAGAAACACTGGGTTCATAAGCGAAAGGAAAGCCATGATGAAGAGCCTGAGAATAATCATTTAGAAGTAGAGTATTTGAAAGACTTCCTAGGAAAGAAATCTAAGTTGAAACGTACTGCAAAAAGGCGACCAAAGCTCATAGAGTCGTCTCCATTGAAGAACCTAACCGAATTAGACGAAAACCATGATATTGAAAAGTCAAAGCCAGAGAAGAGTGTAGGAAACATAACAAATAACCGTAGGGAAGAAAATGAAGAAATTTTGACTCTGAAATTACAAGAATTGGCGATAGAGATTCGAGAGATTAGTGCTGAATCAGCTGACTGCAAGGAAGCTAACTCTGAGAATATAGAAGATTATCATACGGAATTTACCAGACGCCAAGGGGACAAGCTCATAGCAAGGCTGGGAAATTTCTCCAACACCCTTAAGCAGCTATGTGATCTTCTCCAAGAGTGTAAATGAAGATTAACTTTTTTTCGATTGATGATTATTTTTGTCATTGTTAGTGAATGAATGCAGCAGGAGAATGCTGTTTATAATTGTGATCACTTGTTAGAGAAAAAGAAGATTAGACTGTACTCAAATTTAATTGTAATTTTGATGTTAGAATCTAACCTCTTCAAAAAGAATAAAGGGTCACTGCAAAAATTATTTGTTGCTTCTGTTATTAAGTGGATTTAAGTGTTTACTGAATCATGGTTTAAAGATTTGATTTTCAGCAGTTAAAACATTAAAAAAACATTATTCTGAAAACGACTTCACTGGGGATCGAACCCAGAATCTCTGGTTCCGTAGACCAGCGCCTTATCCATTGGGCCATGAAGTCCTGTTGTTTTCGATTTACTCTGCTGTAAATTTGATTGTAAAATGTTTCAATATATTAAATTTATATTCCACTGTAAATGAATGGTATAGCATAAATAACTTTTGTTTTAATTTGTTATTCAGTCAATATTATTAAATTGTTTTGTTGACACACTTTTCTGCCATATACTTTCTGTTTTTATTTTTTTTTCTCTGTTTAGAATCCAATTAACAAGTATTTACCATGTATGCATATACTAGTACGAATGTGACTTTTTTTTATTTACTCATTTATAAAAAAATACACATACATATTATACTTAGTATATTTTATAAAAAAGTTATAATTCACATATTACAATTACTTTCTTTTAAAAAGAAAAATATAAAAAATATTAAAACCAACTAATTAATTACATAACCATCTACCAAAAGGAATAAGAAGCAAACCTTCTCTTTATATGTTCACACTTTCATTCCTAATTTACATAGTTGCAGATTTCAAACAAAATAATTACACACAAAATGGGGACTTAACAAGAATGAGATATCAATGATGCACATTCTTCCGCAAATCTTAGTTCAATTGGCGAAAGCTGATATCGCTAAGTAGACCGTCATTATCAAGAGTTTAAATCTTGATACCTACGTTTGTGTGTGAGTTTCTAGTAATTATTATCAATTCGTCTAAAAAAACTAAGACAAGACAACCACCTTACTTAGAATCCAAAGCACTATAGAGAATTCGAAGGCAAAGAGAGTATGAATCAACCCTCGATCAAGTGAAAATCCATACAATGTTATCCCTCCATGGTTGTGTTGTAGATACATCACTGCAAAAAATCACACACACTAAGAACATTTACATTCAGAGACGACGTTTTTGTAACAACGCCCGACACATTAAAAGACTAAAATGACTGTTTACTCGATTTTAAAGCTCACCTAACGACTGTCTTGTATGGAAGGAAGAAAGTCTTTGTGGAATTATTGATATGTGAATATCCGAGGAATCAGAATCACTACTATCACTAGCTACTGCATCAGACATTTGATCTTTGCATTGTTCTGATTCAGCAAAAGCATTAGTCACCAACATGTGCCATCTTGTTGCAATTGAGACTATTCCTTGAGCTCTATGTGTGATTTTTGTTGCTCCTAGGATGCACAAGAAGAAGCCACTCAATTGCACCGCCGAACATATCTGCATAAATCATTGCCATAGATCAGATACATCAGTTATTCAATGAATCTGATAAGAAAAAAAATCCTTACATGTAAAATAAAGATGTTAATATACTTACCACAAGATCGCCCGAGTTAAAGAAAGTCTTCTCCGACTTCGAAGCCAAAACTAGCAATAAAGCACCTAACTGACTAACACTCATTGTAACAACACAACAAATTATGAAAAAACCTATACCTATGACTTATAACCCATAACTGTCTTCTAATTCTCACATGTTCTTTAAATATAACACCTGCTTCAGAACCAAACCCTTCAAATAACTTATGAACACCTTCAAATCTCAATATTTGGAGTTGACAAGTAAGTCTAAAAATCACACATACCAATAAGTATATTCCTGTTCTATATAACCAAGAAATTAACATCAACACAAATACTATTGAGTGTAGAGGAAATCCAGCACTAATATTCGGTGCCGAAATCTTAACTGCTGAGAAGAAGATGATTTTATGAGCAAGCTCTAGAAAAAAAGAGGGTAAGATTATGTATCCCAAGTATCTGAATGCTTTTTGCAGCTCGCGCGCGTAGCCTCGGCGAACATATGTAGTATCGTCTTGTAATGCATCTAGAAATAGAAGTTGTCTTAGCCCGTACCTGCAATCACAACCACAATTTAAAATCACAGTATACACGCGTTCAAAAACATGCACTTGATTTATAAATATCAACAACTTATTTACATTAAATATATAAATAAATAATGTTGTCAGGGGGTTGAAGACTGGAGTTAGACCAGTTGAGCTACCGCACCCACCTCTGATAAGGCTATTTTGTTTGCGTACCTTAGGAAGAAACGGGAAAGAGCGAAGAAGGAAATTATGGCAAGTGCGGATTCGGGTATTTGAACAAGCTTGTTCAAGGAGATAGGGTCATCTTGAGGGGAAGCATCAGAGACTTGAACAAAGAGTGTTGTGAAGAGAGGAAGAACGAAAGTGAGGAGGATGAAGGTTCCATAAGAGATGAGTTTTCCAGCACAAGATGAGTGATCAAGAGCACACCATTTAAGACATATACGAAAGTTTCTTAGTTCATCAATGATAATGAATTTTGATCTTGAATAGGATGGTTGAAGTAACAAAGGAACATTGTGTTGATGCTGTTGGTGCTGCTGTTGTTGTTGTTCAACATTTGTGTGATTTTCGTCTGAGAAAGACACTCTTTTGGAAGATGAATGATCAATGTGAATGGTTGTGTCATTTGTTGAAGGTTTCATGGTTGTGTTTTTTTTTGTTGTTGTTGTGAAGATGTTGAGTTGTATATTTTGTTGTTATTTTTGTGAGTTTTAAGGAAGTTAAAGTAGTGATTGAGAAGAGAAGTACAAAAGGTTGGAAAACCTTGCTTTGTCTTGTGAGTGTTCGCTTTTTGGTGTATTAGATTGTTAAGTTTGAAGTAAAGAATAAAGGGAACATGAGATTAAGGTTTTGTAACACTAATTTGAATAGTTGTAAGTTGTGTAGTGTCAAAGCAACCAAGTGGATTGAAGTTTTTAAGACAGTTGGTCTCTAACACGTGTGTGTCTGTCTTTATAGTTTATACACACACAACCATAGTTTACCTTTTCTAGTTATAGTCACGTTTTTGGATAGCTTATTTTTCATTAAATTAGTTTTATTTTTGGAAGAAGCTTTTCGATCTTATTTGAAAGTTTTAGAAGGCATCAAGAATCTCATATTTCATTAAAAATAAATTGAATTGTCCAAATTTAAGTTTAGTTAAATTTTCTAGAAATAATGATTTTGGGTTGTGGAAATTAAAGATGTAAAAAAATTTAATTTAAGAGAAGTTTATTGATGCTTTGAAAGGTGGAGCATTAATGTATGCAACGCTTACACAAGTACAAAATATCGAGATGGTGGATAATGCCCGAAGTGCCATTATCTTGTGCCTCGGGAATAAAGTTCTAACAGAAGTCTCCAAGGAGATAACTATGGTTGCAATGTGGGAAAAACTTGAATCTTTATATATGACCAGGTCTTTGGTTCATAGGCTGTCTTAAACAACAACTCCACTCATTTCGAATGGTGGAGAACAAATTCATAGTGGAGCAGTTGAAAAAATTTCACAAGATTATTTATGACCTTGAGAATATTGAAGTGAAGATTGACGACGAAGATAAGATTCTATTGTTGTTGAATTCATTAACCAGATCCTTTGAACACTTTAATGATGCCATTCTTTATGATAAGGAATGTACTATCACTTTGGATAAAGTCCAGACAATGATAAAATCTAAATAATTTTCAAAGGTGAAAGATTTGAAGATTGAAGATGGTGGAGTGTTGAAAAATTCGCATGATGAAGTGGATACAACGATTCTTGTAGACTTGTTAGATTACATATGATAAAAAGGGTAATTAGAAACAAGTGGATACAAGTGATAAGATCAAGGTTCAAGGGTGTTTTGAACTTGATCAAGATTATTGATTAGAGTTTCAACATGGCAGAGAGCGACAAGGTGGTTAATGGCTAAATTGATATCAACAGGGTTTAAAGTCAATGTGGAGATTGTTGAAGTATGCCTTAAAATTTTTGTTGATGAAAAGAAAGAAAATATATTTGAAGATTGCATAAACTATAAAATAGAAAATTCTAGAAATCATTTCAAAAAGTCGAAAAGTTATAAATGGAAAAAAATTGGACCAAGAGGTGCCAGAGTCGCGGAGGCGGTTGGACTGGAAAGGTTTTATCTGTTGGCCAAGAGGTTTCAGGACACTTCAAACATACTACAAGCAAAAGCACGAAGTGAAATTGTTATAGCGCAAGAAGTGTAGAAAGACATTTACTGTGAGAGGAGATTGGAGAACACATGAGAAGAATTGTGGGAAGCTTTGGTTTTGTATATGTGGTTTTGATTTCAAACACAAAACATCACTTAAAGATCATGTTCTTAGTTTTGGTGGTGGTTATGCTCCACACACACTCAAATCTTTTAATTTTGATGAACATGAAGCAAATAGAAATTACAAGGAAGAAGAGACGGAAAATGTCAATAAAGATAAAGAAGACAAACAGTGAATTTGCTTTTATTTTCAATTAAAAAATAGTTCTATGTAGATATTAGCGATTACGACATGGAAAAGTTGCGATGTGATTTTCATGTGACAAAGTTGCATAATATTTTTCATGCCGAAAATAAGTTGTGATTTGCGTTCCTGCGATGTGTTTCGTAAAGTTGTTAAATTGGATGTTACGATGTGATATTATGATTTATAAAATAGTTTTCAGGTGGTTAATCGGTGTTTTTTTAGTATCTATTCTATTTTATTCAATCTTTTTAAGTTAAATATTGTATATTATTATAATTAAATTAATATTTAATTGTTTCACGTTTTCCTTCACAACTTTCACATATTTTATTAGTTTGTATGATGTTGAATTTTTACATATTATTTTGAACAATTCAAAATTTTATTGCATTAAAAACATGTTATAGTATTTTAAAAAGATGTAGAGTATTTAAAATTGTATTTTGTTAATATACTTTATATACTATATTTTACAGTAATATAGGTTTTATTTTTTATTTTTTTAAATAATAAAGAAATAATTTGTTTATGGTCAGATATACATGAGTAATATACATGGCACCCTCTTATTTTTTTTATTTCAGAAATGTCTCTAATGAAACACAAATAATTTTTGGACTAAATTTCGGATAGACTCTTTTGAAATTTTTGGTACAATCAAAATTTCTGGTATTCCCTGTTAAATTTACGGAATACCGTAAATTTCAAATTTACAAAATACCGTAAATTTCAAATTTAAGTGATATCGGAAATTTCAGTTATACTGAAATCGGTAGTATCATTTTTAGGGTTTTTTCTTTTAAACGGTCTGGATTTTGCCGACACTTTTGAAGGGCTACGATTGCACCAACAAATTATGTGGCCAAGGATGCTCTGCCATGTGTATAAATAGGGGCATGTGGTATTAAGAAATACATCTTTTGAAAATGTCTATTCCTGAATGTCTATGACGACATGGGGGCGGAACTGCGCCGCCTGCTCCACCAATCGTTTCTGATGAGAACCGGTCAGAAGATGGCGTTTAGCTCTAAGCTCTCAAGCCTGTGCCTCCTCAGCAGTGGCGGAGCCAGAAATTTTAGGGAGCTTGGGCAAAAAATTTATACCCTGTTTTTACTAATTTTACACCCTATTTCTACTAATTTTGCCCTTGATTTTGTCCAAAAAATTCACACTCTTTTTTTACTAATTTTGCCCTTAATTTTGTCTAAAAATTACTAATTTTACCCCTAGTGTTGTCTAAAAATTGACTATTAGGTGAGGAGTATACAACGAAATGAGGGGTTGAGCCCGGGCACGCTCGCTGGGCTGTAGACCCGCCCATGCTCCTCAACTCTAGCACGAACCTCTGCTCTATCAATTGCCTTACTGACAATTGTATCGTCTCTGCCTCTGGTCCTCACTGAAACAAATTAAAAAAAAGGGGGAAATAGAAAAATTACAAAAATACCGAAAATTTTGAAATTTCTGGTATTTTTCAAAAAATTTATAACTACCATAAATTTCAAAATTCCCGGTATATAATTTTCTAAAATACCTGGAAAAATTAAATTTTCGGTTTGAATATATCGGAAATTTTGTAAAAAAAACTAAAAATCTTACTGTTACTCATCGAATTTCCGATATCGCCTCGAAATTTCCAGTATCGTCTGTGAATTTGAAAAATGTGGTATGTCACGTAAATTTAGAAATGGTTTAGAAATTTTACATGTTCGACATTTTGGTCTTTTTATTGTGTTTGATGGATGCCATGTTTAATTAGGGGGTGGCATATTAAATCGTCATAATTTTGAGTAAAGAGTAAAACATTTGACCCAATCCTATAAAAATTGATATCCAATATCACCGGCCCGTTTAAGAGAAGGTAAACCTGTTTTTGACAATTTTGGCCAAATGCGAAAGAGAAAAAGTCATGCCAAAGTCAAACATGAGATGTCTCATAATCTTAGCAAAAGAATGGATCAAACAATACTCAGACCAATATATTTTAATCCATTAAGCTATTGTTTGATCATAAATAACACACTTGTTGATTTTTCAAAACACACATATTCAATTAAATAACCATTTAGACATTTGTTAATTAAGTCAAACGATTAAGGATGGATATTCTCTATGTCGTAGGAGTCGTGAGTCGTTACATGGAAGCTCCAACAACAACTCACTTCAAGGCGGCAAAGAGAATCCTTAGATACATCAAAGGTACAACAAACTTTGGCTTGCACGATTACTCTTCTAACAATTATGAGATTGTTGGCTATAGTGATAGCGATTGGAGTGGAGACTTGAATGATAGAAATAACACTACTGGTTTTGTGTTCTTTATGGGAGATACTGCTTTCACTTGGATGTCAAAGAAGCAATCTATAGTCATACTATCAACTTGTGAAGCCGAGTATGTCGCCGCCACATCATGTGTTTGTCATGTAGTTTGGCTAAGGAACTTGTTGAAAGAGTTAAAGATGCCACAGGAAATATGTGTCGACAATAAATTAGCAAACAATCCCGTCTGTCATGAAAGAAGTAAGCACATCGACACTCGTTACCACTTCATAAGAGAATGCATAGAGAGAAAGGAGGTGAAGTTGAAGTATGCGATGTCTCAAGATCAAGTTGCCGACATTTCACCAAGCCACTCAAGTTAAAAACTTTCGTGAAGCTAAGGAGTATGTTTGGAGTCACAAATCAAGTTTATGGGGGGATGTTGAAATAATAAACTTGATTTGGGCTTAATCATTATTGGTATTCGTGGGCTTAATTATTTTGGGCTTAAGTAATTTTGGATAAAGTTTCTAGAGAATTCTTGTAGTATTTGGAGAGTCTAGATATTTTTTATTATTGTAATATTCTCTAAAATACTCTTTGAATTTCTATGATTTAGAACTTTATAGAATTAATGAGTCTTGAGTTCTCCTTAGAGTACTATAAATAGAGATGTAATCTCACACATTTGCATCAAGCAAAATACGAAGTTCTCTCTTCCATAAAGAATTCTCCTACATATCAAGTTTCTATTCGAGCCT
The DNA here is from genome assembly GCF_029867415.1 of Vicia villosa. NCBI lineage: Eukaryota > Viridiplantae > Streptophyta > Magnoliopsida > Fabales > Fabaceae > Vicia > Vicia villosa. The sequence goes on from NC_081183.1 coordinate 179,592,127, forward strand.
CCAATATTTCTAAACACTTGCCCTACATACAAAAATAATCATAATTAGCCATATGTGAAAGAGAAAAAGTCATGCCAAAGTCAAACATGAGAGGCCACATAATCTTAGCAAGAATTAAACAATACTCAGACCAATATATTTTGATCCATTAAGCTATTGTTTGATCATAAATAACACACTTGTTGATTTTTCAAAACACACATATTCAATCAAATAACCATTTACACTTTTTCTTATTCCTTTTTCTTTGTATTTTACTTTACATTTATGCAGCTCTCTACTTATCTCTAGTTCATTAGCTCAAAAAACACAATTATATATTTAACTTCTATTAAAAGAAATTGCCTAAAACAATAGATAATCATAATTGAAAAAATTTAAGTTCTGGTATCAACAATAAAATGAAGTATTTAAATAAAATGTCAATTTTATATTAGTTGTCTAAAACACCCAAAGTTTTGGAATAATTAAACAAACAAAAAGATTATGCAGCCAATGTTCCATGGAGTCATTTTCCCCATAGAAATTCCAAAATCCAAATACTTGTCCTTATATGTTTGTTCTTTTCAAGTCATAGGATTATCCTAATGCATCATGTTGTCAATTTTCTTAGTTCTCATCAATGTTTCCAATGAAGCCAAATAATCACAAAAAGAAAACACTTGTTTTTAACAAAGAGTAATAGTTCCAAATTAACTCATATATGGCCGGCCCTATAGCCTATAACCAGCTCATTATTAGCATGTAGAACTTTGTCATTGTCATTGTCATTGTCACCCTTTAAAGTTTAAGCCATTGAAGTTTAATTTCCAATGCACACTTTATTTTCATTCCATCTATTTTTTTCTTAGAAAGAACATTTTTTTTGTTCATTCAATGATGGCTCATAAAAAACCATACTATTGCATTTTCACACTTTTAATGTTGTCCAATTTTTTTGTGCCAATTTTTGGTGACACAAATGGTCAAATTTTGATAAGGTTCAAAAGCTTTTTGTCTAACAACAATGCTTTAAACAATTGGGTTGATGAGTCTAATTTGTGCAATTGGGCTGGTTTGTTATGCACAAACAACAATTTTTATGGATTGAGGTTAGAAAACATGGGACTAGGTGGGAAAATTGATGTAGACACATTATTGGAATTGACAAATTTGGTTAGTTTTAGTGTCATGAATAATTCATTTGAGGGTCCAATGCCTGAATTCAAAAAGCTAGTGAAGTTGAGGGGATTGTTTTTGTCTAATAATAATTTTTCTGGTGAAATTTTAGATAATGGTTTTGAGGGTATGGTGAATCTTAAAAGGGTGTTTTTGGCAGGGAATGAGTTTAATGGTCATATTCCTTTTTCACTTACTTCTTTGACTAGGCTTTTGGATTTGGACTTGCATGGAAATAGTTTTGGAGGTAATATACCTGAATTTCAACAGAATTTTTTCAGATTTTTTGATTTGTCTAACAATCAATTGGAAGGACAAATACCAATAAGCTTAAGCCATGAGCCCTTAACCTCATTTTCTGGTAAGTAAAGGGTCATTATTATTTCTCTCTCTTATTAAAATGCTTAATTTTTTATTGTCGGAGTTCTTTTATAAGCGGTGGATTCAGAATCCAACACAATGATTGTTAGCACCTAACGAGATTCACAATCTCAATGGTTAGTTTGTTGGGGAAGGTCTAGATTTTGAAAGTATACTCCTCTCAATATCTCAGCTTCTAATCCTAATTTTGCTAGGTGCTAATAGTCATTGTGTTGGATCAATCTATATAAAATTTTGTTCTGTCTTTAAATATACCACTGTTAGTGGACGGTGGGATTGATCCTTTAGATTAAGTTTTATGATCAGAAAAAATTAATATAATGTATTGTATTATTCTTATCTAATTTTTCTTGTGTATTGCAGGCAATAAAGGCCTGTGTGGGAAACCTTTGAATCCATGCAACATTTCTCCAACCAAATCTATTGTTCATCCCAATTCACCATCTTCAATTCAAGGAAATAGAAACAAACTCAAAAAGTTCCTTAGAGTGTTAATCATAGTTCTGGCTCTTGTTGTTTTAGCTTCATTAGTAGCACTTTTGTTAATCCAAAGCCGTGGGAGACGACGAAGCATAAAACAACTCAAACCTATATTAGGGCTACAACAAAATTCTCAAAAGACTCAAAGTTTCAAGGAGACACAATCCATTGATTTAGCTGGTGATTTTAGTAAAGGTGAAAATGGAGAATTGAACTTTGTTAGGGAGGATAGAGGGAGTTTTGATCTGCAAGATCTTCTTAGGGCTTCAGCTGAAGTTCTTGGAAGTGGAAGCTTTGGATCAACTTATAAGGCTATGATTTTGAATGGACCAATTGTTGTTGTGAAGAGATTTAGGCACATGAACAATGTTGGGAAGAATGAGTTTTTTGAACACATGAAAAAGCTTGGAAGTTTGAATCATCCTAATCTACTCCCTCTTGTGGCATTCTACTACAAGAAAGAAGAAAAGTTTTTGGTTTATGATTTTGGTGAAAATGGTAGCTTGGCTAGTCATCTACACGGTAAGCACGATAGCATATATAAAGCCATGAAACACGGACACAAACACAAGAAACGACACCAATACGTACAAACAGATACCAGACACCAAACACGTCTTTTTCTATAGGTGTCTCTGCTACAGAGTATACATGTCTATAATCTATTTACCGTTTTGTTTGAATAAACGACTTATTTATATAAGTGAATTTGATTCTTTGCAGGTAGAAACGGAGTCGTACTTAACTGGCCGACTCGTCTAAGAATCATAAAAGGAGTAGCAAGAGGTTTATCACATCTCTACAAAGAATTTCCAAAACAAAACCTACCACATGGTCATCTAAAATCTTCCAATGTAATCCTAAACAATTCATTTGAGCCACTTTTAACAGAATATGGACTTATACCTATGACAAACAAAAACCATGCACAACAATTCATGGCATCCTACAAATCACCAGAAGTCACACATTTCGATAGACCAAACGAAAAAACCGACATTTGGTGTCTCGGAATCCTCATATTAGAGCTATTGACAGGAAAGTTTCCGTCGAATTATCTTCGACATGGGAAAGGCGGAGAGAGTTCGGATTTAGCAACATGGGTGAACTCAGTAGTGAGAGAAGAATGGACAGGTGAAGTGTTTGATAAGGATATAATGGGAACAAGGAATGGTGAAGGTGAGATGTTGAAGCTTTTGAGGATTGGAATGTTTTGTTGTGAATGGAGTGTGGAGAGGAGATTGGATTGGAAAAGTGCTTTGGCTAAGATTGAAGAGCTTAAGGAGAAAGACAGTGAAGATGAATCTTTTTCTTATGTTAGTGAAGGTGATTTGTATTCAAGAGGTGTGACTGATGATGATTTCTCTTTTTCTGTTGTTACTGATTCACATGTTGATAAGATTGGGAATGTGACAGAGTAGAATTGTAACAACATATTTATTTTCATTAAATTAGATCATGGAATACATAACCTTATGCAAGGTGAGAGAGAATTATCAATTTTATTTAGGATTTAAGTATGATCTATCAATTTAGGAATTTTAGATTTTGTAATCCTATTGTGCAATATTTATTTATATATTTATTGTTAATGGAATAATTATTCAATATTTTATATTTATATAAAAGCCACCCTGCTAGGCTTAAAAGGTTTTTTGTATGGCTTGTGGTCTAGACTTTAAAAAAATCTAGGCCTTTTTTATTTGAAAAAAAATCTGGCCTGGACCTGTGTAGGCTAGACTGTAGGCCCGTATTAGTCGATCTGTTCTATTTCCACACTTACGTATAATTAAACCAACGTGTTAAAAAGATACAGTTAAGGTTGACACCAATTAGATCCAAGATTTTAACTTGTGGCATAAAGTGTCTTATCAATTTGTAACTACCCCTTAAATAATTCATTCATAAACAAATGTATGCTCAGAGTTGGTCAAAGGAAATCCACAAAATTTGGTTATTCTCTCACAATATTATAAAGTATATGTGATATGTTACATCCGTTAAAAGCTCATGCTATTTTAAAGGAACCAAATGAAACAAAGACCAAATTACACAAATTAAAAAAAACCCTTTAGAGGTTTCATTATTTATATACAAGTACAATAATATGTTAGAAAGTTGTTGAGTGAGCAAAGAAAAAAGGTTGCAATAGGATTAAGAAAGTGAGAGAAATGTGTGACAAGAAGGATGGAATGAAAGGAATAGTGGCAGTGGCAATAGATAAAGATAAAGAAAGCGAAAATGCACTTAAATTTGCCATTGATCGTCTTGTCACAAAAGGCTCAACTATTATTCTCATTCATGTCAATGTTAAAACATCATCTTCTATTTCAACCCCAAGTGAGCAGTGTTTAGTAGTGAGAAAAGAAAGCGATGAACAAACCAAACGAATTTTTAAACCATACCGTACATTCTGCGCGCGAAAAGATGTAAGTTTCAATTATTTTTTTAGATGTAAAAACAATGAGAAAAGAAATTACAAAAGAAGGACATATATATGTAATTGTTTTCATTTTTAGAATTCTTAACATTATTTGAACATCTTTTGATGTTGTTTTTCCCATAGATACACAACAAGGACATTGTACTAGAACATGAAGATGTATCCAAAGCTTTGAATGAATATATTTCACAATCAGCAGTTAAGCATTTGGTTATAGGCTGTTCCAACAGAAACGGTTATATCGAGTATTCTTCTATCTCTATTTCAACATTTTGTCATGCTGTAATACAAAGTGTTACTAAATAGTAGCAATAACGCCGCTATAACATTGTTGCATCTCGGAATTTGAATATACACTATTTTCTTACAATTCTTTGTTACTAACATCGATATTATATATTATATATACGAAGATATTTAATTTATAAAGTTAAGTTTGTTTGTATCATAGCTACAAGGCAGAAACTACTCCTGGAAGAGTATTAAAAGGTGCACCAAGTTTTTGTACAATATATGTTATTTCTAAAGGAAAAATTCAATACATGAGACTGGGTTCTAGTGTAAAGCCAAATCCAGCAAAGCCTTGTGTGTCAATAGCAACTGAAGGTTAGGTTTGATTTGTTTTATTGATACTCATAATGTTATTATATTTTTAGCATACGTGGTAGGACTAATAATCTTTGTGAAATGTGTTTATATTAGAACCCGAGAGGAGGTCATTTGACGAGAAGGGTGAGGAAAAGACGAATGATCAGGAGGAGCCAAGTCACCGGCCATCCTCAGATGCTACTAGTTCTATAGCATCGGAGGATGATGTGATGACATTGTTGTTGAAGATGCGAGAGGATCAACGTGATTATTGGAGATTTGCTAATGAGGCGCACGAGTGGCACAGGAGGGTGTACAACCTTCATTTCAAGGGTGATATCATCGACAGGTCTCCTATCTTTCCCGCCCACATTTTGGGAGATATGGAGGAAGTGCAGCCTGCAAGGCATGAGACATCTTCCAAAGTGGCACCATCATCCAAAAAAAAATCAAAAAAGAAGAAGAATGACAAGAAGGTAAATGTGGTAGAAACTGGCAAGACAGAAGCAAGCCAGAATAGAGGCAACAAGAGAGATATGTTGAAGAAGAAATCTCAAGAAAAGCATATGTTAACTCTAAAAACTCAAATCCAGTTAAATATGAACAAATAGAGGAAGAACACGAAGGAGGATTAAATGCAGAAAAATATCAAATGAGAAGCTTAATAAGGATGAGAATGAGCAGCTCCATGATAAGGCACACAAGACTTTTCTAAGATCATCATGAGCTAAAAATATTTGTGTTGGAATATCTCAAATCCAATGTCAACGTAGTATTTATTATGTGAATGCTTTATGATGTTTATGCATTTTTAATTTTTATTGTCATAGAACTGAATAAAGTTTATTAAGTTGCAGTAGTGCTTAATAAATGGATTTTAAGAACTAATATGGTTAATACTGCAAAAATAAGTTATAAAAAAGACGGTTTTTATTGACAGAATTTTGAATTTTGTATCTACTTGCTTGCTTGATCACAAATCTCTTAATCATGGATATTTTTATATTTAATTAAATATTTTAACTTTGCCTTCTAAAATTCTAATTTACTTTTGTATTCTTAGGCTCTGTTTGGTAAAATTAGCGGTTGGGTGATAAGTTAGCTGATAGTTTATAACTTATGACTGATGGCTGATAGTTTATAGCTTATAGTTGATGGCTAGTGACTGATAGCTGATAAGTAATTAAAGTGTTTGGTAAAATTAGCGGTTTAACTAGCTGATAAATGTAAAATGACATAAAAAAATATTTCTTAATTAATAATTAAATGTATATATAAAATAATTAAAATTTATAAGGGTATTATTGGAAGAAAAAATGATAAGCTATAAGCTAAAATGCTATTTAAAATAGCATCTGGAAAATAAGATATAAGTTAGTAAAATAAGGTATAAACTCGTGATGAAAAGACGGTTACCAAACAGATCTTTTATTATCATACGAGTTTATAAGCTATGAGCTATAAATTCAAAATAAGATTTGACAAACAGAGCCTAAAAGATATTTTGTCATTCTTTCAATTTCAAAATCATCTTCTCTTAATAAACAATAATATATTCTATCATATAATAATTTGATTTTACTTGTTCTTTTAACTAGAACATTAAGTTTTGTTAACTTTGCTAATATTCATTTTCTAATTTTTTTAAAAAAATTAATATTACTATTTTAATTTCTAGTTCTGATTTTTCGTGTTGTATTTTATATTTAAAAAATTTTAATTTTATTTTTCTTAACTTTTCATCTGTTATAATTTTGTAAGATACTCATTTTATTTATTTTGAATCATAGTGCTCTGACACTACCAAAATG